>NC_036843.1:2890831-2901404 GCF_002910315.2 Salvelinus sp. IW2-2015
GCGGAATGCACCTAACGTGCCAATTCCGGCGAGAGAGTAACGCTTAATGTGAGGCTACCTGTATTTGGCGTACCTGAATTTGACATTGTGTTGTCTATTTTAGCTGAACACTAAGATGGTTTAATTTTATTTTTGGAAGTGAAACAAGGCTACTCAGGTGAGAAAAAAACCCAAAATGTATAACCCCATTGGAAAATATAATATGGACTGTTTGAATATGTGAATCAATTTCTTTATTTGGCGTACCCTCGACGATATTGCTCGTACCCTCTGGGGCGTCTACGTAAACATCATTTTTTAATTTTTTTACATATTATTTATTTCACCTTTATTTAAACCAGGGTAGGCAGGTTGAGAACAAGTTTTCATTTACAATGCGACCTGGCCAAGATTATAAAAGCAAAGCAGTTCGACACATACAAACAAACAGATGTTACACGAGTAAACAAACAGTATTAATACAGTAGAAAAAGAAAGTCTAAATCAATGTGAGCCAATGAGGGTGAGATAAAGGGAGCAAAGCAAAAAAAAAGGCCCATGGTGCGAGTAAATACAATATGGACAAGTAAACACTGAATGGTAGATTTGCAGTGGATAGAATGTGCAAAGAGAGATCGAAATAATGCGGTGCAAATGGAGCAAAATAATAAATAAATACAGATAGGGGGAGAGGTAGTTGTTTGGGCTAATATTATAGATGGGGCATATGTACAGGTGAGGTAATCTTGAGCTGCTTCTGAACAGTGCGTGCCTTAAAGCTAGTGGGGAGATAAGTGTTTCCAGGTTTCAGAGATTTTGAGTTCGTTCGCAGTCTTTGCAGCAGAGAACTGGAAGGAGGGGCGGCCAAAAGGAAAACATTGGTTTGGGGGTGACCAGAAGATATACCTGCTGCAGAGCGCATGCCACAGGTGGGTGCTGCTATGGTGGACCAGCGAGCTGAGATAAGAGGACTTTAACCTGGCACGGTCTTGTAGATGCCTGGAGCCGAGTGGGTTTGGCGACGAGGTATGAAGCAGGTCCAGCCACCGAAGCGTACAGGTCGCAGCTGGTGAGGTAGTATAGTGGGGCTTTTGTGACAAAACGGAGTGGCACTTATAGACGCATCCATTTATTGAGTAAGGGTATTGGAGGCTATTTTTGTAAATGAACATGCGCGAAGTCGAGATCGGACTAGGATGGTCAGTTTTACAAGGTATGTTTGGGCAGGCATGAAGCAAGTGCTTTTGTGAAATTGGAAGCACCTATACTCTATTGATGTGTTAACTTGAGTGGAGTGCGAGGGCTGGCTTCCGGGTTGGAGGCGCGCTGTGTTAAGAAGCAGTGCGGCATGGTTGGGTTGTGTTTCGGGGACGCATGGCTTTCGACCTTCGTCTCTCCCGAGCCCGTACTGGAGTTGTAGCGGATTGGGCGGATTGCAGGAGAGTGTTTTGAAGTTGAGTTTTTGGAAAATAAAATATATAAAAGATATGCGAAGAAAGATGTAAATATATATATACACGGGACACGACAAGACGAGGACAAAGGACGTCTGACTGCTATGCCATCTTGGTATGATTGGTATCAATTCAATGAACTTAGTTAGCAGGGACAACACACAAGGGTCAATTCAGGATCATCTTATGCCCACTGTACTGACAGGTCTAACCACCTGTCAGTACAGGCTAACGATGGAGTTTGCAGTGGGTTTTAATAAGTTAGATTTGATCAAAGAGAACGTCGACTTTAATTATTTACTGGCAATAGGGTTTGTCAGGATAGATAGAGAAGAAAAAAAACTGAGAAACGGGATAGCGAGACAGAAAGGAAGAGAGTTAGAGAGAAAAGAGCMAGAGAGCGACTGGTACAGATGAAGTGAGATACAGAGTGAATAAGGGAGAGAAAGTGAGAGATGAGAATAAAAGAGAGAGGAAGCCCAAGGAAGTAGCATGCAGAGTAAATGGCGTCGCCCTCCTGTCTGAAGAGGTGATTGTAGTGCTCGTCTCTCGCTGCACACTGAGAGGCTGGGAGTACTCCACAGCCATTATCGGCCCTCGTGGCCTTTCATCTCTCAGCCTCTCCCTCCCCCTCTCTACCTCCCTCCCTCTTTCACTCACACATGGGGGTTAGCTGGAAAGGCAGGGGAACAGGGACAATGTTTATCAGTAATACTGACCTGAACAGCTCTGGTATCGCTGGTTCCACAGGCACTGAGAAATACAGGCAGAGAGAGAGAGGGGAGAAAGGGATGGGGAAAGAGGGATGGGGAAAGAGGGAGGGGAGAGAGAGAGGGAAGAGAGAGAGATGAGTGAGGGGAGACAGGGACGGGGAAAGAGGGAGGGAAGAGAGAGGGAAGAGCGAGAGAGGAGAGAGAAAGAGGGGAGAGAGAGAGGAGAGAGGGATGGGGAAAGAGGGAGGGGAGAGAGAGAGGGAAGAGAGAGAGGAGAGAGAGGGAGGGGAGATAGGGAGGGGAGAGAGAGAGGGGAACGAGAGAGAGAGGGAAGAGAGAGGGCAGGCAGAGAGGGATGGTGAGAAAATAATGAGTGAGGGGATGCGAAAGAAAAAGAGTAATCCCTATATCTTAAAAGCATGCTTTCATCAAGGTTAAAAACAGTGAAAACCATATTCAATAGAGGCAGGCACAATAACACAATGTAATTGGCTGGATAGACTGCCTGGAGAATTGTGAATTCAAGAGTGTCTCATAAAGGATGGCTTGTGAGGTGAGAGGCAGTGTGAGGAGAAGAGTGAAGTAGTGAGTGAGAGAGCTGTGTGTGTGTGTGTGTGTGTGTGTGTGTGTGTGGTGTGTGTGTGTGTGTGTGTGTGTGTGTGTGTGTGTGTGTGTGTGTGTGTGTGTGTGTGTGTGTGTGTGTGTGTGTGTGTGTGTGTGTGTGTGTGTGTGTGTGTGTGTGTGTGTGTGGTGTGTGTGTGTGTGTGTGGTGTGTGTGTGTGTTGTTTGTGTGTACGTGTGTGCTTGTGGGTTGGGGTAAGGTCACCCTGAGTGGCGCCTGCAGTGATTTGAGGAGAGTGCAGACGCACCTCGGATACCTTTTGAGCGTGTGCGATGGCGCTTCTCGTCTGCATTCACCTCCATCTGCAGAGGAGACACAAACAGATAGTCAGAGATAGAATCCCTGCCAGGGCCTGTGCCAAGAGAAGAGTGGCTTTCACGGCCTGGCACCTGGGTCTGTCTGTCTGTCTGCCCGGCCGCCCGTCTGTCACTCTCTCTTATGAACACACACAGAGACACCTACACCCCAATTTATCCCGACAGTAATTGCCTGGTGCCAAAGCTTCACTGTTTCTGACACTGTGAAATTGCATTTATTTTCTCTTTAAAAGGATTAAGAAATGTAGATTTTGCCAGGTGCTAATGTCACCCAAACCTCTCCTTCATGGTGCTTTGAAATATGTATGCAAATGTACTGTGAAAACAAATGCATAATTGCATTGGTTCTTCTTCTGGTCCATATTTGTGTACGGATTATGATATTCCATCGTTCGCCAACACAGTCACGCTTCTCCATTAAAGGGCACCTGTACTACTTTCTACCTAAAGGTGTCATCTTTGCTTTATACCACTTGGCACATTCCTCAAACAAAGTCATATATATAGAGTATAATTATATCCCTCCCATATTCCGCTAGACCACATTATTCACTGTGTACACAATGTTCTGRATGCCTCTCAAAGCAATGTCTCATCTGTAAATCCTCTTTTTAATCTCACAGATATCACATCACTCCCACTCCACAATGTCTCCCACACTAGAGCCATCATCACACGGTAAAAGTGGATCCCGACTGGTCAGAGGAGCATTAACCGTTGATGAGTTGAACGAAGGGGCGCATTCTGTTATTCATGTTACMGAACATATGAATGCTGGCTGAGTTGTGGACTATCACAGGCTAGCCGGGTTTGGATGTCTCTTTAAGGCTCCATGATTTATTAAAGTGCCACTGAAGCCTTCAGTCCTAATGGTGGAAGCCGTCGTGTTTTTTTTAATGCTGGCCATAAATGTTTCAAACGGGGAAAATAAAATGATCAAAGCCAACGGTAGCTAGTAAATCTTATTAGTGTGGCGGGGTGTTTTTGGGAGGGGGGGGTGGAGGAGGAGAGCCTGAAATTATATTTCTGTGGAGCGGCACAGGGGTTTCCATGGTAATAAGAGGAAATCCTACCTCAGGGGAAAAAAACAAGAAGTTATCAATTCGTGTGGCCCAACTCACCACACTCTATTTACGTTGACATTTGGCTCATGAGAGACAGACAGAGCAAAGGAGCAAATATGAGGGACAATGAATGAACTGCATGACAGAAACTCAATTAGTCYTCACCTGCTGAGACTAGCCAGGCTCAACATGATAATGCTCTGCTTTGCACMGGTGTTTTTCAACAACCATATGGGAAGCACTCAACACCTGACCTCAACAGTGCTACACTTTATGTCCGAAAACACAACGTGAGCTATTTCCTCCTGGCTATGGTGAGTGAGGGAGTTCCACAGACAAACACACAACACACACACAAACACCATGCCTATCTACAGCTGTCAGATTCTCTCTAAGGGCTTCTCTCAGCCGCCATGACAACAACAACAGCATCTCCGTCGCCGCCACTTCCTCCATCAAGGCCCCTTGTGAGACCGGTGCCCAGGTCCCTGAAAGCCTGTCTGAGACTCGTCCGCCCCTCTGGGTGTTATGAGCCCTCCTCACCCTCCCCACCCTCCTCACCCTCCTCACCCGCCCGTTTTTTTACACAAATGTCACAGATGTAYTAGCTGGCAGTAATGGAAAGATAAGGAAGATCTGTTTCCCCAATGTTCATACCGTTTTACCGTATTTATACRGTATATTGCAGATAAGAGGCAGAATAACTCTCATTCGTGCCCTTTCTGTGCCGTCTGTGTGTGTGTGTGTGTGCTTGTGCGTGTGCGTGTGTGTGGTAGGGGCTGGGACCACAATTCACATCGTTATCGGTTTTCCTTTGTTTCACCTTGAAGTTTTGGGAGAATATGTCTCAGGCATATGGTGCTACCTCCACACCCCCCCACACCTCTCCACCGCCCCACTCCTCAGCCTGCGTTGGTATTCCTCAGTGAGTCATTGGAGAGGTTTCCAAAAACCACACTTGCATGATCAAATTTCACTGCAACTAGGTATTTACGCCATGCATCACCCAGTGACAGTAAACATGCATGCTATCTCCATCTAAGTGCATCTGAATAGTTGTGAAGGACCATGCTGATAGCAACTGAGTGGGTGCCGGAGATAGAGGGAGATAGAGAGGGAGAGATAAGGATGGAAATCTGCTGTCAACATTTTCTCCAGTGAGTGTTGTTGTTGTAGGTAGGTAGCTATCACTCTGAGACGAGCTTGTGGAAAGGTTTGGGTGTGACAGAGTTTTGTATCTTTACCTTTAATGGTTGGGATTGAGTATGACAGAGGTGTGGCTCGACATCTTAAAACAGGGTTATGAGATTATCAAGATGTACCGTATCATTATGACTGAAATGGTTGCTGTAACTGTACCTGAAATGGTTTGGGGTGAGATTGCTCTTTGGTCCAGACCTCTGCTTCCTCCGTTGCCCACAACAGTAGACGTTTGACGGGAGAGAAAGGGATCACCACTCTTTCAAGTTCATTTTCTGCAAAGAATTAAAAAACAATATCCATACTTAGGAATTCAAATCTCCATGCAAATCATAATTACCCACGCTGTATGATAGTGTTTGGCTTGAGCTTCCTTCCTTTGAGAAGGAAGCTGATGATAGACTCATGAATAGTCACATAGTATAACATGTATGCTATATACGGAGTGAATGTGATTTCCTCCCTCCCGATAGCTGCTTGTCATTTTGTGAAATAGACTTGGCAAGGCGGTAATTAGCTAGATCTATCATATTCTGCAGGAAGTGGGAAAAAATATGGCTAATGATCCATGCTACCCTCCATGATTTCTCTTCAACTCTGCCGTCCTATGAATTGAAAAGAGACAAAGATAGCGGGGGAGAGAGAGAGAGAAAGTGTGCGAGTGAAAAATAGATAGTAGTGAGAGAGAGAGAGAGAGAGAGAGAGAGAGAGAGAGAGAGAGAGAGGGGAGGGAAGGGGTGTTGGGTGGACAAAGCATGCTTGGCAGCTCCAAGGAGTTCAAACACTGCTGATGTAAAACAGTCAGATATAAGAGGCCTATTTATCTCCCCTGACCAGGGGCAATAACACTGCCTCTCAGAACACAGACGCCCAGGGACAAACAAAGAGCAAGAGACGAAACGCAGAGCAAGATGCATGGTGAACACGAGGGATGCACTGTGAGAAAAGTGAGAAAGAGTGCGAGAGCATTTTAGGTATTTCCGGCAGTGTGACGTCAGGTCACAACATTCCTCCCCATTGCTCCCACACAAACGAACACAGTCTACTGTTCCAGTTCATCAAATTTCCTTGCGTCTGGGATCTAGAATTGGTATTGTGTAGCCTAGGCCTATGCTTTGCCAATGCAGATACAGAACGAGTAACAGAGAGCAAGCTACAGTACGGCGAACTTAGCAAATGGGGCATTTGTGGTAAGTTACAATGGAGGGCCGCATAATTTTTTGCACAACCCAACATTGTTTGTAAGTTAACTATGCTATCGCTACTAGGCTTACAATCAAACACTATGCTTTATAACCATGTAAAGACCACAAATGGTGTATACTCTGATGTGTTTTATGGGTGTTTTGCCTGATGTTTAAAGCGCTTAGGCTTTCTATCCTAGTCAAGGTAATACTGCTATTGGCCAACTGTTTATTTTTTTGCAAGTTATTTTTTTGTCAATGAATGCAAGTATTTTCTAAAGCATTTTACAATTTGTAAATAAGCTGCGGGCCTCTATCTAACAGGCAGAGGTAAGGCATGTATATAATTTCCTCTCTCCCTCACTTTCTTCCTTCTTCACCCCCACCCCCCTCTTCTTCCATCCCTCCCTGTTCTCTGTGTCTGTCCTGTATGTAGGCATGTAATTGGAGGAGTGTCCAGGAGATAGCAGAGGAGGTGTTCATGATGCAGCAGTGATGAATAAGCCCTCATCAGGGAGCACTGTCAGACCCACACATATGTGCACACACACACACAACACACACATCACACACAACACACACACACACACACACACACACACACACACACACACACACACACTCACACACACACACACACACACAACACACACAACACACACACAACCATGAAGTCCAAATAGCCAGTCAACAGCCAGGCTGCGACAATTACCACATCTCTACAATAAAGCTTACAATAGCCAGCTGTGCAACACAATATGTTGCTGGGAATACTGCTAGGGAGATGAGGGCGTCGGGGTGTGTTTGGTGTTGTGGTGTGTGTGTTGTGTGTGCTGTGTGTGTGTGTGGTGTGTGTGTGGTGTGTGTGTGTGTGTGTGTGTGTGTGTGGGGGGGGTTTCACAAGTTTTCCTTTGAACCACTGGGGTTCTCATTCTGTTTCCTGACTCTCTCTTCCTATCTCATCTCTCTCTTCCTCTCTCTCGTCTACTTTTGTAGTTGAAAAATAACAAAAACCCTAAAGCATATGCCCAAAAGACTTCTCTCTGCCTCCCTGGGAAGGAGACATCTACTATCAGCGTTCAGCCCTCGTTTCAGAGTTACATCCCCTCCTACAAAAAAAGAACAAGAAAAAGTTCCTTCCTCCCGTAAACCTTTACTTTTCCCTCAACTCAGTCTCCCTCTCTTCTTTTCTCTCTCCTCTCTCCCTTCTCTCTACACACTCACCCCTCTCCTCCCTGTCCCCCAGTTCTCTAATCAGACACTGAGTGCCGCTGGCCCTGCTCTCTGATTGGTCTGATTAAGGCCTTGATTTGGGACAGGGGATGAAATCAGAGCCCTGACGTGTCGTGTTGTAGCTTCCCACATCCCAATGCCTTGGCCTACTTCTCGCTATGGGGTTGTGTGTGTGTGTGATTTAGTAATCCATTCCTACAGCAGAGATGGTATTCATTATGGTTAGTGTGTGCTACTCTTTCAGCACCAAGGACAGTGACAGAGTGACCTCAGCAAGGCAGTAGCAGCACTGACTACAGCCCAGACAGACAGACATTACAAATCAACACACAAACACACACATATGCACTAACGCCGCACACACACTTTTTGGAGTGAGTGATGGTGTGTTTGTGTAATTGTTGTTATTTCATAACCCATAGAGGTGGGGGAGGAGGATGGACTTAGCCCTTTTCAAAAGTGATATTTATCAGAGCCAGGGTATATGGCCTGTAAATAGCAGTTGTATATTGCCTGACATATGGTGCCTGTGAAAACCATTTGCAATGAAAGTCCACAGCAGAGAGATAGGCTCAGGGAGACTGTGCACGAGACACACACACAGGCACACACGTACTCACAGGCACATGCGTACACACAGGCACATGCGTACACACAGGCACACGCGTACACACAGGCACACGCGTACACACAGGCACACGCGTACACACAGGCACACGCGTACTCACAGGCACATGCGTACACACAGGCACACGCGTACACACAGGCACACACGTACTCACAGGCACATGCGTACACACAGGTACACGCATACACACAGGCACACATGTACACACAGGCACACATGTACACACATTACACACACGTACACACAGGCACACACGTACACACACGTACACACAGGCACACACAGGCACACACGTACACACAGGCACACGCGTACACACATTACACACACGCAAGCCTAAAATAGCCTTCAGTTTTTAAGAGTGACTGGGGCTGCCTGACCTACATTTTGCGGAATGTGTGTACGCAGCACAGAGGAGAGGAGCTCTATCTAAATATTCTTTGTCATTTCTCGCTCTCTCTCTCTCCTTTCTCGCCCCTGTTCCTTATCTTTTCATATTTTTCACGCTATTAGTCATAATAAGCACGCACTAAGCATACACAAACACATTAAACAACAATCCACACAACACACACACAACACACAACCACTGTGACCGAAGATCCAACACAACCACAACACACATCACACACACACACACACACACACCAACACACACACACACAAGAGGAGAGAACTGCCTTGGTAATCGGAGCTTTAGAAGCAGGTCTCTTTAAAACACAATGGCCATTTGGAAGGCACAGCCAGTCTGGGGAGGCAAGGTGATCATTGACCTGTCATGATGCAGGCTGTGATGCCATTACTCATTTATGTAATCTCCACACTGTCATGGAGGTGTGAGGTCTTGGGGGAGTCTGGGGGAAGAAGGGTAAGGTAGCAGTCCAGCAGAAGAAGAAGGATTCATCAGAGAGGTAGGGACAGGGGGAGAGGGCAGAAAGGAGGCAGGGGACAACAGGGTTAGATGGGGTAGACAGAAGCAAGAACGTGGGAGAAAGCCATGGGAATGCAGACTACTGTACATCGGATTCAGTCTTTTACGGTTATCACATGTCACACTGTGCGATGATACCAAATTCAAATCGACATTCAACCTGGACAGACTGTACGATTTTGTTTCAATTTCTGTTCGTCACGATTGCTGCGATTGTTGAGAGGCTAAATCGCCGAGTAGGCTGATCAACTGCGCGTAACTGATTGATCTGCGCATTGCCCAGCACCAGCATCGCCCAAACCTCTCATACGCTTGATGTGGTGAGTGAAGTGAACAAAACAGCTTCCCGTAAATAACTGGTCGCTGTGTTAAAACGTTCCATGTTAATTGGCGATTTTGGCATCTTAAAACCCTATCAGGAGCCTGATTCAATTGCGCATGTGAATTAAGTAAAACAAAGTTATAGGGAAATCGTTTCTTCTTGACAGCATGTAAAGGTGTAAACAAACTACTATATTATTCTGACTATTCACAATAATCTTATTATTGTGTGCAAACTCACTGGCCTGCCTTGTTCCTATTGGTCAGTCACCCGGGGTCGACTCGTAACAACAGCACACTACACGATAAAGGCAAAAAATATCTGACACACCAGAACTTCCGGGCCTGAAGGACCGTGCCGTAACGGTACTTAAAATCGGCAACATAGACCCTGTCACACTGAACGAGCTAAAACGTCGACAATCGTACGGCCTACGATATTGCCCACATGGGATATTTGCTAGGCCGGGAAGGCCAAAATCGTGCACGCAAGTCCCCCAAGAATCGTACGGATCTGGGTGGCTTTTGGAGACAGTATGAGACCTGGGAAAGACACAACTGGAGGATCGCCAATAGAATGGATGAAGGCACAAGCGAACCGGGGCGAGATGACGAGGGCCACCCTCAAGAGCAGCAACAACCAGGCAATCAAGGCGTTTAGAAATAAGGGCAAAATTGAAAAAAGTCTTTGCACCATCCGCAGGTATGGTGTGGAGGGAATGTAATGTTGCCCGAATGACTCTTGAGTGTTACACCAGAATTGTTCCTAATTCAGCCACATTGGAGGGTTTATCGAGCATGACCGCCGTTTGCGAGGTCACGCCACAGCATCCCAATCGGATTCAAGTCTGGACTTTGACTAGGCCACTACAAACGTATTCTTTTTTAAGCCATTCAAGAGGTGACGTGTGTTTTGGATCATTGTCC
>NC_036843.1:2909408-2962800 GCF_002910315.2 Salvelinus sp. IW2-2015
TGCAGATCGTCTCAAGCTCTGTCAGGTTGGATGGGGAGCGTTGCTGCACAGCTATTTTCAGGTCTCTCCAGAAATGTTCAATTGGGTTCAAGTCTGGGCTCTAGCTGGGCCACTCAAGGACATTCAGAGACMTGTCCTCAAGCCACTCCCGTGTTGTCTTGGCTGTGTGCTGTTCAGTTTGGCCGGGCGGCCAGCTCTAGGAGGAGTCTTGGTGGTTCCAAACTTCTTCCATTTAAGAATGATGGAGGCCTTTGTGTTCTTGGGGACCTTCACTGCTGCAGAAATCTGTGCCTCGACACAATCCTGTCTTGGAGCTCTGCAGACAATACCTTGAACCTCATGGCTTGGTTTTTGCTCTGACATGCTCTGTCAACTGTGGGACCTTATATAGACACGTGTGTGCCTTTCCAAATCATGTCCAATCAATTTAATTTACCACAGGTGGACTCACTTTATCATTATGGGGTATTATGTGTAGATTGCTGAGGATTTTTATTTATTTATTTAAATAKATAAATAATACATTATTTATTTAAGGCAGTAACGTAAAGTTTTTTTGAAAAAGTCAAGGGGTCTAAATACTTCCTGAAGGCACAATACGAAGAGCGTGCTCGGYGAAGCACAGGCAAAGTTATACTTCTACAGAAATATATTTCGATGTTTTTGCACTGCTGGGATGGTGTAAAACTAGGCTATACTGCATTACACACTGTAATGGATAGGCTATCCAAATCATGAGCCCTGGCCTGCCCTGCTCTTGCTGACCAATGGCTGTGCTGTGTACGCTGGCYCTTCAGGCGAATCAAAGGCTTCTTTCGAAAATAATAAAAAATSGAATTCTGTGCCGGCAGACTAGGCCTACTGATGTCCTGTTCAGTTTGAGAGGGAGAACGCGAAGACGAGATGTAAGACCGGAGATAAGCTTGCTACTGCTATAATTGATTTAAATAAAAAACAATCTGTTTCGTTGCCCATTATGAGGCGATTTATCAGAGTTATTGACCGTACAATAAGCCATACAGTACTAACTTACGTTAGTAGGAATCGACATTTAAATTGATTTAAATTGTCTTCATTTTCATTTGACTTTGGGCTACTAACAACAAGAGGGCTTTGTGTTGGAGCCTATTTCTTCCTATKCAAGAAATAAGAAGTAGGCCTACCTGTCTGACAGACGAAATTGTAGTCTACTATACATTGATTTTGTCAGCCAATTCCTTCAGTCACCATGCACTCCTATCTCAGTGTCAGTGAAGGGCTTGGTGTGTTAAGTTAAAACAACGACTAGAATTCATGGGGTATGTGAGGTTATTGTGGTATTTTTGTTAAAGAAAATGAAAAAAAACATCCCTTGTGAGCTTAATAAGATAAAATCGAATAAAAATGTACCTGATCATACAATATAAAGCAATCTACACTGAGTGTACAAAACATTAGGAACACCTTCCTGATATTGAGTTGCACCCCCTTTTGCCCTCAGAACAGCCTCAATTCGTCAGGGCATGGACTCTACAAGGTGTCGAAAGCATTCCACYGGGATGCTGGCCCATGTTGACTCCAATGCTTCCCACGGTTATGTGAAGRTGGCTGGATGTCCTTTGGGTGGTGGACCATTCTTGATACACACTGGAAACTGTTGAGCTTGAACAACCCAGAAGATTTGCAGTTCTTGACACAAACCGGTGTGCCTGGCACATACTACCATACCCCGTTCAAAGGCACTTCACTATTTTGTCTTGCCCTTCAATAAGGGATCATCTATAAGGAATCATAGCCTTCACCTGGATTCACCTGTTCAGTCTATATCATGGAAAGAGCAGGTATATGTAGCCCTTTCCTGCAGTCAGTGACCAAAGCATCCCCTTTGGCCTCATGGGTGGAATGTTATTCATATTTTTCATAATTAATAATGATTATATCTTTTTGAACGGTGTTTCTATCCGGTGTTTCTATGTCGAAAAGTTTTGTTATATTTCAGTCTTCTGTGATATATATATGTATATATATATATGTGTAATATTGGGATGCAATCTCAAAATTAACTCTATATCTGACATGGTACAGTTGTCTTCTTTTGTTTTGCCCATAACCGTGTGAGATATGTACTTTTGTTTCAAAGTAGATTTGTTTAAGAATACCAAGAATCACTTGTGAACCTGATTTAGCCCACTGAAGTAAATGGTTAATGTTTTGTTCACTCAGTGTATAATGACACTTTAGTCCGTAATGCTAGAAACAAGCTGTAAAATACCGGGGAATGATGTGACTCCGATGCATATGAGATAACTCTGGTTTGTCTCCATGACATTCAAAGGCTGCGCTACAACCTTCTATAGCTGAGGAGAGAAATAATGTGCTTTACTTGGGAAGTGATGTGTGATTCTGTCACTATCAATTCACGTTCAGCATTTAAACAGGCTATTTAACAACATACTGACTCTAAATCAGTCAAGAGCAAGCCAGGTAGCCTAAGAAAGAACTAAATTGAATTATACAATGCATTTAGGCTGTATAAAATTACATTTTAGGATTAAAGAATAATGAAACAAAAAATGCCTTATGCCTTTGAATTCACTTTTAGGAACAGGAGTTTGGCCAGTCTTTGATTTGAGGAGCATGTGTGAGCTATGCATGCTTAGTTTGTTAATTTAACCTAATTTAACCTAGCAGATGCTCTTATATTTCCATGCCTTAATCACAGTCAACACAAATCTATTTTGTAACAACAATATAATGGAATAAAATTTAATAAATTAGAAAAGGAGTTTCCCAAATTAAAAAATATTACAAGTGCATATAGGCCTACCTGATGGTAAATGACTTTTTCTCTAATTCATTGAGGATCAGATACTTCAGATGTAACTGGTTCTGTTGCACTCCATTCTTACAGTTGATAGACAAGTTTAGATCTGTTCCAAACTTAGACTATTCTCTTTTTTAACAATCGCCTGTATAGGAATCACAACGTCTGGTGCTGCAGAAGGGAGGACCATCCGTTTTCATTTCAGAGATGATTTTATCCAGATACCCCTCATTCTAAATAACGTGTGGTCAAGTTGGTAAGACATGAGATTCTTGTTTTCAGAGAAACCTTTGATGGTAATACATTTATATGGAGTGGATTGAGCCCATTTTTCTTGGTCTCAATGAAACGTTTGACCCAAAGTCATTCTTGTAAATATCTGTGTGAATCATCTTCCTAGAAGCCGATCACATTCAAGTCTATTGTTCTCCCATTACTAAGGAGTTCCCCTATTATGAAAGTGTAGTACTACCAATGAACCAATGGACAGCCAAAGTGTTAAAGGTCCAATGCAGACGTTTTTATCTCAATATCAAATATTTTCTGGGTAACAATTAAGTACCTTACTGGGATTGTTTTCAATTAAAATGGTCAAAAAGAAACAGAACTAGCTTCTTAGCAAGAACAATTTCTCAAGCAAGAATTTTGCTAGGACTGTCTAAGAGTGGTCTGATTGGGGAGGGGGCAACTGAAAACCAGCTGTTATTGGCAGAGAGGTTTGAAACTCTCTTTCGTATTGGTTTATTAATTAATTTACTGCCTGATGATGTCACCAAAACTCCATCCCACAAAAACAGGCTAATATTTCAGGCAGTATTTTCAAACTGCTCTTACACTAAAAGGGCATTATCATAATTTTCACAATTTCACAAACTCTTAGTTTGGAAATATATATCAAACATAGGAATATCACGTTTTTGACAGAACTTGGCCTTTGATAAAATGTGATAACCCAAGTGGAGAGAGTTGATATGCGCATCTGTACTTAAAGGGCAATTCTGGCATTTTTCAACCTCATATTCATTATCTCCAGCACCACACCAGTGTCTACATATGTGAAAACGGCAAGTTACTGCCACGTTCCTGACCTGTTTTATGTTATTTTTTGTATGTGTTTAGTTGGTCAGGGCGTGAGTTGGGGTGGGCATTATATGTTTTGTGTTTCTTGTTTAGGTCACTTGAAATTAGCCTTATATGGTTCTCAATCAGAGACAGGTGTTTGACGTTTTCCTCTGATTGAGAACCATATATAGGTTGGCTGTTTCACACTGTTTGTTTGTGGGTGGTTGTCTTCCGTGTCAGTGTATTTCGCACCACACGGACTGTTTTGTTGTCGTTAGTATATGTAGTCTGTTCCTGTTCGTGCGTTCTTCATGTTTTATGTAAGTTCTCTCGTTCAGGTCTGTCTACGTCGTTTTGTAAAATTATCAAGTGTTCTTCGTGTGTGTTTAGTTTCGTCTTGTGAATAAAGAATATCATGTCATCATACCTCGCTGCAAATTGGTCTTCCGATCCCTCTCTCCTCTCCTCGTCCGAGGAGGAGGAAGAATTAGAGTTTCGTTACAGTTTACTATGATCTGTGCTTAAAAGATAAGAAGAAAGGTCCTAAAAAATGCTTCTCCGTCACATGACAGGGTAGGATTTAAAGTACAAAAAACAGTGATTTTCAAAACCTGCAACGCGTTTTTAGCCAGGGGAGGATATTTTCTTGCTCTCCACGTCAACAGGAATATCCTAGTGGTGGAAAATAACATTTTAAAATGTGGTAACTGTTGATGATGTCATCAGGTAGAACTTTTAACGTCATATATT
This sequence comes from Salvelinus sp. IW2-2015, assembly GCF_002910315.2. Lineage (NCBI taxonomy): Eukaryota > Metazoa > Chordata > Actinopteri > Salmoniformes > Salmonidae > Salvelinus > Salvelinus sp. IW2-2015. Next base: position 2,914,024 of record NC_036843.1, read on the forward strand.
TTTATACAAAACATAGAAATGCGCCCGTAGACTGGTATTGTATTGTACTGGTATTGTGCTGGAGATAATGAAAATGAGGTTGAAATTGGTAGAATTGTCCTTTAAAAAGATGCCTTCTGCCTAATGCCTTCTATTTGGCCTAATATATATGAAACCCTACATACTGTAGGCTGATGTCATAGAGCCCATATTCATCAGAGTCGCAGAAATTGTCATCCATTTTAGCTGGGGCCTGCTCTGATTGGGACATCAAAGGCTACGTTTACGTTTGACCAATCAGATGAGCTCTGAAAAATATGTTATGTACATCTGTTAATGTAAGTTTTATTTATTTGTATTATTATTATTTCATTGCTATTATTATTAGACAGTAGTTGCCATATTATTATTTTGACTAACTATTCATTTTTTTAAATTGTTTTTTTTATTTGGACACTTAAAAACGAGGTGGTGCATCTCAAGAGACTTTGTCCTGCAAAATTTCGAATAAATTAAATAAATTACGTGAAAAGATCTGATGTGATTGGTCAAAAGCCCAATTAGTGGCAAAAATGTCAGAATTGGGCTGCCTGTCTAAATGCAGCCAAATAGAACTAGAATTTCTGTCTACTGATATATTATCTATGCTTGGTGCCACAAACAGTTTCAGCTGGGTGGCACCATGCCTGTTRTGCCAGTGAGTGAATTAGATAGGCATCATGTCTTCAACTGACAACATGCCAAACCAGACACTCCAAACCAGAGATATACAAAGGTTTAATGACACATAGCGCATTTATCARTCTTAATGTAAAACCTTTGCCAACTGTCTTTGAATTCACACASTGGTAATTGTGCATCTGTTAAATTAAATATTGCCCTCTCTAAACAGGCATTGCAGTTTAAGGCTTTTTAGCAGGCTACAAGAAAAACAGTTGGTAAATGGACTGCAGTATAGTTTCAGCACGAGTAACCTCTATTTCCAACACCTTGGCAAAGCCAAGACAAATAGTGAAGAACGGCTTTCAATAATGATTGAATTCTCTACATATGCCAAACATTAAACCCACGCAGAAATGGAAGCTGCATTTTTTTTTTTAAATCTGCTACTACTTGGTTTCTATGGAGCTGAGAAGAGTGTGAAACTCCGAAGCAGACGGCCCTTCCCCACCTCAGCCTTCTACTGCTCTCAACACCTGTTGGGAAAATAGGAAAATATGCATTTTTGGACGAGCTTCAGAAAACGTGTTATATCGACGTCCTGCAGAGATTTGCRTGCTAAATCGAGGTTATTGTTTTTCTGAAAAAGATGAAATGTTGCTGTGCATGGGAGTATGAACGGGTATCTGTTGGAATACATTAGTCTCTGTGTTTAGTGGATGTTTAAATAATAGTGCCTCCGCACACAGTGCAGTTTTCTTTAAGTGCAGAATGTGTGCGTTGCTTGACAAGTTGGACACTCGAGGTTGTGTGCCTGTGTGTCTGTGTGAGTGTGTGTGTGTGTCTGTGTGAGTGAGTGTGTGTGTCTGTGTGAGTGWGTGTGTTGGGGGTAGCTGAGTGGGCTCAGGTGGACTGTGGAATCTGCAGGAACTCAGCAGATGGACGTTTGGAGCAGCTTTGTGCCCTGCAGCACAACTATCTGTGACACACACACACAAACCTCACACACACACACACACACACCACACAAACATTCATATAAGCGTACAGCGCATTCGGAAAGTATTCGGACCCCTTGACTTGTTCCCCGTTTTGTTACGTTAAAGCCTCCATATTCTAAAATGGATAAAATAATGTTTTTCCCTCATCAATCGACACACAATATCCCATAATGACAAAGCAAAAACAGGTTTATTGAATTTTTAGCTAATTTATAAAAATAAAAAAAACAGAAATATCTTATTTACATAAGTATTCAGACCCTTTGATATGAAATTAAGATTAAGAATCGAGCTCAGGTGCATCCTGTTTCCATTGATTATCCTTGAGATGTTTCTACAACTTGATTGGAGTCCACCTGTGGTTAATTCAATTGACTGGCCATGATTTGAAAAGGCACATACCTGTATCACAGTTGGTCCCACAGTTGATAGTGCACGTCAGAGCAAAAACCAAGCCATGAGGTCGAAGGAATTGTCCGTAGAGCTCTGAGACAGGTTTGTGTCGAGGCACAGATCTGGGGAAGTGCACCAAAACACTTCTAAAGCATTGAACGTCCCCAAGTACAGTGGRCTCCATCATTCTTAAATGGCAGAAATTTGGAATCACCAAGACTCTTCCTAGAGCTGGCCGCACGGCCAAACTGAGCAATTGGGGGAGATGGACCTTGGTCAGGGAGGTGACCAAGAACCCGATGGTCACTTTGACAGAGCTCCAGAGTTCCTCTGTGGAGATGGGACAACTATCTCTGCAGCACTCCARCAATCAGGCCTTTATAGTAGAGTTGCCAGACGGAATCCACTCAGTAAATGGTACATGACAGCCCACTTGGAGTTTGCCAAAAGGCACCTAAAGGACTCTCAGACCATGAGAAACAATATTCTCTGGTTTGATGAAACCAAGAATGAACTCTTTGGCCTGAATGCCAAGCGTCACATCTGGAGGACACTGGGAACCATCCCTACAGTGAAGCATGTTGGTGGCAGCATCATGCTGTGGGGATGTTTTTCGGTGGCAGGGACTTGGAGACTAGTCAGGATCAAGGGAAAGATGAACGGAGCAAAGTACAGAGAGATCCTTGATGAAAACCTGCTTCAGAGCGCTCTGGCTCTCAGACTGGGGCAAAGGTTCATCTTCCAAAAGGAGTGGCTTCGGGACAAGTCTCTGAATGTTCTTTAGTGGCCAGGCCAAAGCCCGGACTTGAACCCGATTGAACATCTCAAGAGAGACCTGGAAATAGCTGTGCAGCAACGCTCCCCATCCAACCTGACAGAGCTTGAGAGAATCTGCAGAGAAGAATGGGAGAAACTCCTCAAGTACAGGTGTGCCAAATTTGTAGCGTCATACCCAAGAAGACTCAAGGCTATAATCGCTGCTAAAGGTGCTTCAACATAGTACCTCTAAAGGGTCTTATATAAATGTGATATTCTTTCTTTAMAAATTTGCAACAATTTCAAAAAAATAGTTTTTGCTTTGTCATGATGGAGTATTTTGTGTAGATTGATGTAGAAAAAAAACAATTGAATGAATTTTAGAATAAGGCTGTAATGTAACAAAATGTGGAAAAGTAAAGGGCTGCGTTTCAAAGTCATAAAAGATACACCCTCGTCCACTAACCCTCGCCTTATGACCCCGGGGGAATCCCCACAGCCATATTTGTCATCGGTCCAAATGATTAGCCAAGCAAGGGAAGTTTGCCCCTAAGCCCTAGTTTTTTAACGGAGTTCGTGAGTGTACAGTTATGTTCACTTCGGGGCCTGAAACGACCCATAATTAATTTGCGATGATTGTACATCCGCTAAGAAAAGTCAGCCAAAACTTAAAACCTCAACGTCAATATGCAGTCAACATACAAGTGTAAGTAAAAACAAATGTAAATCAATTAGAAATGGTCCTACTAATGCACAAACACATCTCGTAAAAGTAATGATGTTTTTATTTGGCTAGCTTTTGGAAATTGTAGAAATAAAACATTTTCCTTCTTCAGAAGTTCCAACAGGGTAGGCTAACGTTAGTTAGCTAATTAAATATCTAGCTAGGTGTATATTAATAATTATATACTTAATATAAGTAGACATGCAATCATTATGGACTGTAGCGCATATAAAGCACCCACAAGCTACCAGTGGCTGAAAACACAATCATCACGGGATGAACGAGGGACAAATTTCCAGCCAAGGGCGGTCCATTTAAAAATCATTCCTTCCTCCCTCGCCCTGCAAGTGTATACTCGTCAGACGTCACGATACGTCATCAGAAGTGTCCACTTAATTTGAGGGCTGAGGGGATAGGGTGTGTCTCTTTTAAGTGTTTGGAATGCAGACAAAGGCCCCGAATACTTTCCGAATGCACTTTATGTAGTTACATCCCAATGAAATAGTATCATACAATTGCAGAAAACCATTTTTGGAGAAGCAAGTACATTTTGACATTCATTTAGGCTAGCAGTTGTCCGCTCCATTCACAATAAACCGTCTGTATTTCTCATGCCGACTAATAAGCTAAAGTGTGTTGTCGTTTGGTTGTGTAAACCAACGACATCCATCTATTGTTCAGAGCAGCCCTCTCCCTGACCTCATTTGGTGTCAACAGCAGCAGTCTGCTCAGTATACACAATATCACATGTCTTTCTCCCCAAAAAAGCCTGGAGTACAGTGAGCCCCAAGTGGCCGAGCTGTGGCAGTGTCCTTCAAATGTTTGTTTCTTTCTGTGTGTGGAGAGGAGGTAGGGGAGGTGCTGTACTGCTTCTATTTTACCAGATGTATCAGTATGTCCTGTATCGATGGCTTCATCCATAATTTTTTTATAGTCTATGGTCTCTCTCTATGCTCTCTGCCCTTCTCATCCACCTATATATATATTTTTTTACTTTTCCCTTATTCTGCTCCCTAACAGCTTACTGCTTCTCATCTCAACGATCTCTCCCTTCTCCTCTCACAATCTCTCTCACTTCTCGCTTCTCTCTTCTCCTCTCTCTCTCTCTCTCTCTCGTCTCTCTCTCTCATCTCTCTCTCTCCTCTGTCTCTCTCCTTCATCTTCTTCTCTCTCCTCTCTCTCTCATCTCTCTCTCTCCTCTCACATCTCTCACTAAAAGAAAAAAGACTCTCATCAATAGAACTCACACCGTCCTCTCTCACCTACTAGCTGGCTCCCTAAGGAGTCTCCTATGCCAGGCTGGGCCACAGATCAGCAGCCAGCCAGCCAGCCGTGCTCTGCCCTCCTACCCTGCCTCTCTTTCTCTCTCTCTTTCTCTATCTGCCTCTCTCTCTCTCCATCTCTGTCTCTTCCTTCATGCGTCACTCGCTGCCCCTATGCCTCTCTCCGTCTTTTCCTCTCTTGCTCTCTCTRTATCTCTGTCCTCTGTCACACTCCCTAATGCCTCTGCTCCTTCCCTGCGTTATAACTGCTCCCCTTCCTACACTACTGCACATGTATGTCTGTCTGCCTGGAGGCAGATGTCTGTCCGTCTGCTACCTTGTGTCCTTTTCTCCATACCTACTTTCAGRACCTGCTTATCTCCCTGTCTGTCTTCTTGTCTACCTGTCATTACTACTGTTGGGGTAAAGCCATCCAAGGCCACCAACAGCAGCCTCGTCCTCAACAATCACATCCTCTACGCCCCACCGCTCATCACTCCCACTGCTTTTGGTGCTCTGTTTTCCCGTGGTGGTGTAGTCCTACTGCTGTTGCGGTTATTGTACTTGCCTGCCTTTCTATCATTATCTCCATCATCATAGCTGTTGTCTTCATTCACTAGAGATCCCCCACTGTTAACCCTGTTCTTCTTCTCSTGCTGAATCTCTCCTTGCTGGCTCCCTCCCTGACTAGGTAGCTCGTGGACATATTCCACAGACGAGCTGAAAARCTCTTTGCTCCTCTTTTTTCTTCTCTCTTTTCCGGCTCAGTCAGAGAGCGTGGCTGCTCCTGACTAAACAATACGGGACTAGCGTGGCAGTCAAGGACGTCTCTAATTGCCACAGAACAAAAGACCCTGCTGTATTCCTTACTGAGAGAGAYAGAGGGAGGGATGGAGCGAYAGGAAGGGGGGAGGGAGATGGAGAGAGAGATGGGGAGCGAAAGGGAGAGTGAAAGAGAGAGAGAGAGTGAGAAAGACAGAGAAAATATGAAACATTGCGTGGTGGGACTCTGAAATGACACACAATAACATGTTATTTTCATCAGAAAAGAAGTTAGACTTCAACCTGCTTTTGTGCCCACAGGTGGAGGGAGACATTTAATGGCTTTTATATCACTTTTTTTCCTGCCTTCCCACGGGCACGTGGAACAAGCATCAGACAAACAACACAAAGATGATACCTCTCTGTTGCCTATAGGCTAAGGCTAAGCCATGGCTTGGAGGCAGTTCATGAGAATGAGTGGTCCTTTCTTTTAGAATAACAACTCTTGAAAACGGTTGATGATCACGATGTTCAGTCTCCCTTTTCCAGTCCGTAGGGTTTCTGTCATCACACTGCATAGTGTGTTTACTGGCTGATTCTCCTCCCACGTCAACACAGGAGCTGGATCTAACCACATCCYCTGTTTCCTCTGTTAATCCCTCCCTCCTGAGGATTGGCCCCATTCAGAGGGACATACAGCAGCCTTTGGAATACAGGGATGTAGGTAGCYATGTGGAGCTCTGCTCTTTTAATGACAAACCCACTGCATGTCTCTGTTGCCAGTGAAGATGTTATCTGTGTCAGTCTTTGTTTCTCTTTCTCTCCTTCTGTTMTTCTATCTATTTCTCCCATCCTCTTTCTTTCTCCTCCCCCATTCTTTCTTTCCGTCGTCCAAACGCATGAAGAGGCAGCTGTGCTCTGCTGTGCTACAAAGTGTGCCAGTGGAACCCTCTGTTGTCTGTGCCTCGCGAGCCACGTCTGCGTTTGGCGAGACCTCATAATACTCTTCCACACAGTCTCTCATCTCCTCTGAAACAGTAGCAGGGCAGTCAGAGATGAAAGAGACTGATGCCACACTCAGCCAGGAAAGAGTCAATCATCTCCCACTACACAGCTGGGTCCTGGAAGACATTAAGCCAAACCCCAATCACAATCACGACCAATTACTGAGCTGGGTGCACCACGAAATAAAGAAGGGAAAATMATGGTCCCATCTCATATAGCTATGTTGCAAACGTTCATTAACCCTTGGGTAGAGAGCATGAGATGGGCAGGGCTACAGGGTACTATGGCAGAGTCCCTTGAGCCAAGGCATGGAATTGATGGTCGAGGAGGCTCCAGTGGGTAAACATGGGGAAGGGGTCGACTCTTGTCTGGTCTACCCAGGGAGAGAGCACCCAAACAGGGGATGAGGGAGACAGAGCCAAGGCCTGCCTGCTGGAGCTGCTGGAGCTGTAATTAGATGTTCTGTGCTCGACGCCCACACACATCAGATAACGCACACCCTCCCTCCTTCTTTCCTTCTCTCCCGCTTTCCCTACCTCCCTTCCTCCACAGACAGGGCTCCCCAGTGCCTGAGCTCTGGCTCTGTCTCCTGCTGCAGAAAACACACGCACACACAAACACGTACACACACACACACATGCTCTCTCTCTCGCTCTCTCTCACTCTCTCGCTCTCTTTCTCTCTGCAGTCAGGGTTCTGTGTTCCGTACAGCAGGCCTCAGAGGACAGAATGAAACCAGAGAGAATCTTCTCCTCTGCTCTACTGAAACCACAGAGACGTACGGTGTACGCCTTTTCAACCCAACCCTAAACACAGCTTTATAGGTCTGCCATGCCTACCATACAGCCTGCCTAATAACCTATATCACCTAATGATCTGAATGAAGTTCTGCAAATACATGAGCATACTTTATCCACAGTGCATGTCACAGTTGAAAGCACAAAAAAGACCAAAGAATTGTCTATTGTTTATTATTATGTATCTTTGGTTACTGTTCGGTGGCATTTGCAAAGGTTGACACGTGATTAAGTGAAAACGAATGGATGTTAGTCAAACAGGATGTTGTGTTCTGTTTTTCCATCATGAATTTGTTGGCTGAATCTGTATGTGAGCGAGGGAAATGGATGGCTATGTATGTGGTAGATGGCTCCATATTGTTGTTTCTCTCTGTTTCCTTGTGTCTGGGGAGAGCAGAGCAGAGCAGAGAGGACGCTGTTGACTTAATAAAACCACAGCCCTTTTAATCACTCTTTCACACTTCAATGGAAATTCGTCGCTCTCCCCCTACAAACATTGTTTCGCAGAATTATCATCTGCGAGCAGCATATCGGCTAATTATACATGCAAGGTAATGCTGGAAGCCGTTCTGCATATCTAATCATGTGCATGTGCTGGGCTGCTGAGGTCACATCTGTCCTAACTGGCAGCTCTGTGATGTGTGTGATTTAACAATACTCTCTCTCTCTCTGTTGTGAAATACAACGGAGCTATACATCTTCTCTATGAGAAGTGATGCWATAAACGTCGCTTATATGTGCCAAAATATATTTAAACTCACACTTACAGTACTATGATGTGCATTATAATCACAGTCTCTATGAAATGTATCACTTAGCCAGACTAGTGCTATGTGTTACATTCTGAAATACAGTATGCTATTTGCTAAGCTGACGTGTTATGGTACAGAATAATGTATCCATAAATTGCAGCTGCATTTTAAGACACCACCAACCCAACCACAGTCTCGGTAGGTTGTGTGTGTACAATGTGTGGGTAGAGCATTAAGGCCAGGATGTAAGCAGCTCATACACACATCTGTGCTTTCAGAAAGTACTCACACCCTTTGACTTATTACACAGCCTGAATTCAAAATTGATTTAAACATTTCTCTACACACAATACCCCATAATGACAAAGTGAAAACATGTTTTTAGAAATGTTTTATACATTTATTGAAACTTAAATACATGAAATATATAATTCATATAAGTATTCACATCCCTTTGCTATGACACTCTGAATTGAGCTCAGGTGCATCCAATTTCCTTTGACCATCCTTGAGACGTCACTACAACTGGATTGGAGTCCACCTGTGGCCAATTCAATTGTTTGGACATGATTTAGAAAGAAACACACCTGTCTATATAAGGTCCCACAGTTGACAGTGCATGTCAGAGCAGAAACTATACCATGAAGTCCAAGGAACTGGCCGTAGATCTCTGAGATAGAATTGTGAAAGTTTTGAAAGTTTCCAAGAGCATAATGMTTTTTGTCATTGGTAAAAAGTATGGACCTACCCAGACTCTGCCTAGAGCTGYCAGACCGARCAAACTGAGTAACCGGGCAAAATGGACGTTGGTCAGGGAGGTGACCAACAACCCAATAACCACTCTGACAGAACTACAGAGTTCTTTGGCTGAGATCGAAGAACCTGCCAGAAGGACAACAGTCTCTATTACACTTCACCAATCTGGGCTTTATGGGTAAGTGGTCAGACGGAAGCCACTCCTGAGAAAAGGCACGACAGCATGACTGGAGTTCGCAAAAAGGCATGTGAAGGACAGATCATAAGGAAAAAGATTATGTGGTCTGATAAGACAAACATTCTACTCTTTGGCCTGAATGTAAAGCGCTGTATCTGGAGATAACCAGGCACAGCTCATCACTCGTCTAACGCCATCTCTACTGTGAAGCATGGTGGTGGCAGCATCATGCTATGGGGATGCTTTCCAGCAGCAGGGACTGGGAGATTGGTAAGGATAGGGGAACAATGAATGGAGCACAATAGAGACTAATSCTTGATGAGAACCTGCTTCAGAGTGCAAATGACCTTAGACTGGGCGAAGATTTACATTCTAACAGGACAATGACCCCAATCATACTAGTGTTGCACGGTATACTAATACTTCAGTACTTCAAAACAAAACAAAACAGTTCGGTACTAGGATTTTTGCTACGTTCGGTACTTCTGTCAAATGTGTCTAACGTGATTGAGAGGATCAAGTCTGTATCAGTGTAGACCCTTTATAGCGCGAAGAGCAGGATGGGGACAGGGGGAGCAAGTGGCTGAATAGTGGTGACTATTGTCCTGTCTTTCAGTTTTTGCCATGATGTTCATATACTGCCCGCGTCTGAGTGATGGAAGCAGGTAGAACAGGGCATGGCTCGGGTGACTGAGGTCCCTGATGATCTTCTTGGCCTTCCTATGACACCTGGTGTTGTAGGTGTCCTGGAGGGCAGGCAGTGTGCYCCCAATGTTGCYTTCGGCTGAGCGTACCACCCTCTGTAGCACCTTGCAGTCCACGGCGGTGGAGTTGCCGTACCAGGCTGTGATGCAGCCCGATAGTATGATATCATTGGTGCTCCTGTAGAACACTGTGAGGGCCTTCGGGGACAGGCCAATTTTCTTCAGCCTCCTGAGGTTGAAGAGTCGCTGTCGTGCCTTCTTCACCAAGGTGTCAGTGTGGTTTGACCATTTCAGCGCCTTGGAGATGTGTATGTTGAGGAACTTGAAGTTTTCGACAGTCTCCACGGCAGCTGTTGATAAGGATGTGGGAGTGCCCATCCTGGTTCCGCCTGAAGTCCACAATCAGCTACTTTGTTTTGCTGATGTTGGAGGAGAGGTTGTTTACCTGGCACCACGCCGTCAGAGTGCCTTCCTCCTCCCTGAAGGCCGTCTCAACATTGTTGGTAATCAGGCCTACTACTGTCGTGTCGTCAGCTAACTTGATGATGGAGTTGGACCTGTGTGAGGCCACGCAGTCGTGGGTATATAGGGAGTACAGGAGGGGACTGAGGACGCACCCCTGTGGGGCTCCTGTGTTGATGACCAGTGTGGAGGAGGTAATGTTGCCTACCTTAACCACCTGGGGGCGGCCCGTCAGGAAGTCCAGGACACAGTTGCATAGGGAGGAGTTCAGTTCCGGGGCCGTGAGCTTTGTGGTGAACTTAGAGGGTACTATAGTAYTGAAGGCCAAGCTGTAGTCGAGGAAAAGCATCCTCACATATACATTCCTTTTGGCCAGGTGGGTGAGGGCAGTGTGCAGACCCTAACGCAAAATATGCTGATTTCTCCCTCGCCACCAAAGTCACTTCTTTGTCTTCCTTTGCCTCCCATCTGGTTTCCACTAGATTCCATAGCCACAAAGTCAGATTCCACAGCCACGTTCTGCCTCGCGAATGACGTCATTGATTTCTTAAAGAGAGAGAATACTTATGTAAATTAGATATTTATGTATATGTTTATATATATACAGTTGAAGTCCGAAGTTTACATACACCTTAGCCAAATACATTTAAACTCAGTTTTTCACAATTCCTGTCACGCCCTGACCTTAGAGAGCCTTTTTATTTCTCTATTTGGTTAGGTCGGGGTGTGATTTGGGTGGGCATTCTAGTTTTTCTATCTTGTTGGCCGCGGTATGGTCCCAATCAGAGGCAGCTGTCTATCGTTGTCTCTGATTGGGGATCATACTAGACAGCATTTTTTCCACCTTTAGTTTGTGGGATCTTGTTTTTGTGTAGTGCCTGTGAGCACTCCAGTCGTTACGTCTCGTGCTGTTTATTGTTTTTGTTGGTGAGTTTCATTTAATAAAACATGTGGAACTCTATGCACGCTGCGCCTTGGTCCGCTCATTTCAACGAACGTGTCACGTTCCTGACCTGTTTTATGTTATTTTTTGTATGTGTTAGAGGGTCAGGGCGTGAGTTGGGTGGGCATTATATGTTTTGTTTCTTGTTTAGGTCACTTGAAATTAGCCTTATATGGTCTCAATCAGAGACAGGTGTTTGACGTTTTCCTCTGATTGAGAACCATATATAGGTTGGCTGTTTCACACTGTTTTGTTGTGGGTGGTTGTCTCCTGTGTCTTTCGTGTCAGTGTATGTGCACCACACGGGACTGTTTTGGCTGTTCGTTCGTTTGATGTAGTCTGTTCCTGTTCGTGAGTTCTGCGTGTAGTATGTAAGTTCCATGTTCAGGTCTGTCTACGTCGTGTTTGTTATTTTGTAATTTTCAAAGTTTTCGTGTTCGTTTCGTATTTCAATAAATATAATTTATGTCATCATACCTCGCTGCGTGTTGGTCTGACCCATGCTCCTCCTCGTCCGAGGAGGAGGAAGATTTAGAACGCCGTTACAGAACCACCCACCAAATTACCAGAACCAAGCAGCGGGGAAAAAGGCAGCGACAGCAACCGCAGAAATCCCAGGATTCATGGACATGGGAGGAGATCTTGAACGGAGAAGGACCCTGGGCACAGGCTGGGGAGTATCGCCGCCCCAAAGCTGAGCTGGAGGAAGCGAAAGCTGAGCGGCGGCGATATGAGGAGGCAGCACGGCAGCGGGACAGGTACGAGAGGCAACCCCAGAATTTTTTTGGGGGGGGCTAGAGAGGAGTGTGGCTAAGCCAGGTAGCAGACCTGAGCGCACTCCTCGTGGCTTATTATAAGCAACGCGTCACTGGTCAGGCACCGTGTTATGCGGTTAAGCGCACGGTGTCGCCAGTGCGTGCCCATAGCAAGGTGCGCTATAGGGCAGCCCCCGAAAGTGTCAAGGAGTGTGGGCATCCAGCCGGGGCGTATTGTGCCTGCTCAGCGCGTCTGGTCTCCGGTACGCAGTTTCGGTCCAGGGTATCCTGCGCCGGCTCTGCGTGCTGTGTCTCCGGGGCGCTGGGAGGGTGCAGTGCATCCTATGCCTACACTCCGCTCGTACCGGGCAAATGTGGGAGTGGAGCCTAAGGGAGAAGTGCGCGTAGTAGGCACTAGATCTCCAGTGCTCATCCACAGCCCGGTTCAACCTGTGCCTGCACTCTGGAGGGTACGGGCTGGAGTAGTATGCCAGCTGGGGAGTGGTGCCAAGGCTCGCACCAAGAAGCTCCAGTGCTCCCCCACCAGCCCGGTCCTTCAGGTGCCTTTTAACATCAAGCCTCTGTAGTCTCTCCAGCCTGGTGGGTCCTGTGGCAGCCCCACGCACCAGGCTGTCTCTCCGTCTCCTCCCTACAGGTGTGCCCGTCTGCCCAATGGCGCCTGAACTGCCCGTCTGCCCCAATGGCGCCTGAACTGCCCGTCTGCCCAATGGCGCCTGAACTGCCCGTCTGCCCAATGGCGCCTGAACTGCCCGTCTGCCCAATGGCGCCTGAACTGCCCGTCTGCCCAACGGCGCCTGAACTGCCCGTTCTGCCATGAGCCTGCAAAGCGCCCGTCTGCCATGAGCCTGCAAAGCCGCCCGTCTGCCATGAGCCTACAGAGCCGTCCGCCAGACAGGAGCCGCTAGAGCCTTCCGCCAGACCGGATCAGCCAGAGCCTTCCGCCAGACCGGATCAGCCAGAGCCTTCCGCAAGACCGGATCAGCCAGACCTTCCGCCAGACCGGATCAGCCAGAGCCTTCCGCCAGACCGGATCAGCCAGAGCCGTCCAGCCAGGACCAGCCTTCAGAGCCGTCCAGCCAGGACCAGCCTTCAGAGCCGTCCAGCCAGGACCAGCCTTCAGAGCCGTCCAGCCAGGACCAGCCTTCAGAGCCGTCCAGCCAGGACCAGCCTTCAGATCCGTCCAGCCAGGACCAGCTTGACAGAGCCGTCGCAGCCAGGACCAGCCAGAGCCGTCAGCGAGCCATGACCAGCCAGAGCCGTCATCCAGCCAGGACCGCAGAGCCAGCCAGCCAGGATCCGCCAGCCAGTCCGGTGTTGTCCCTCAGTCCGGAGCTGCCGTCCCTCAGTCCTGGGCTGCCCCTAAATCCAGCGGGACCCATGTCTATGGGTTCCAGTCAAAGGTCGGTGGCGAGCGGCCACCTTGAGGAGGCCACAGAAGCGGGGATTTATTATGGTGGGATGGGATCCACGTCCTACGCCAGAGGACCGATGCCCACCCAGACCCTTCCCTAGACCTTTTTGTGGTGCGTCCGGAGTTCGCACCTTAAGGGGGGGTTCTGTCACGTTCCTGACCTGTTTTATGTTATTTTGTATGTGTTTAGAGGGTCAGGGCGGTGAGTTGGGGTGGGCATTATATGTTTTGTGTTTCTTGTTTAGGTCACTTGAAATTAGCCTTATATGGTTCTCAATCAGAGACAGCTGTTTGACGTTTTCCTCTGATTGAGAACCATATATAGGGTGGCTGTTTCACACTGTTTGGTTGTGGGTGGTTGTCTCCTGTGTCTTTCGTGTCAGTGTATGTGCACCACACGCGGACTGTTTTTGGCTGTTCGATCGTTTGATGTAGTCTGTTCCTGTTCGTGAGTTCTGCGTGTAGTATGTAAGTTCCATGTTCAGGTCTGTCTACGTCGTGTTGTTTATTTGTAATTTTCAAGTGTTTTCTGTGTTCGTTTCGTATTTCAATAAATATAATTTATGTCATCATACCTCGCTGCGTGTTGGTCTGACCCATGCTCCTCCTCGTCCGAGGAGGAGGAAGATTTAGAACGCCGTTACAGAACGTGACAGAAGATCCCACCTCAACTGGACCAAGCAGCGTGCCCGGGAGGAGATGGCATCCTGGTCTTTGGAGGAGGTTGAGGGAGAGATAGCCTGGGACTTGGGAGGAAGTATTGGACAGATATGAAAGCCTGCCGGAAAGGCAGGCGGAAGCAGCGAAGGAGCATCAACGACAACTCCGGGGTCGCAACCACGACGCAAGCACGAGAGGCAGCCCCCATAATTTGTTTTGGGGGGGGGGAACACGGGAAGGTTGACGGAGCCAGGTTTCAGACCAGAGCCAACTCCCCGCACTCGCTTTAAGGAGCGTGTGACCGCTCAGGCACCATGTTATGCGGTGATACGCACTGTGTCTCCAGTGCGCATTCACAGCCCGGTGCGCTCGGTGCCAGCTCCCCGCACTTGCCATGCGAAAATGAGCATCCAGCCAGGACGGGTTGTGCCGGCTCAGCGCTCCTGGTCTCCAGTACGCCTCCTCGGACCAGGATATCCTGCGCCGGCTCTACGCACTGTGTTTCCAGAGTGCCTTCACAGCCAGTTCGTCCTGTGCCAGCGCCCCGCACTTGCCGGGCTAAAGTGAGCATCCAGTTAGAGACGGGTTGTGCCAGCTATATGCTCCAGACCTCCAGTGCGCCTCCACGGTCCAGTATATCCTGTGCCAGCTCCATGCACCCGGGCTCCAGCGCGTGTCTCCAGCCTGGTACGTCCTGTACCTGCTCCACGCACGAAGCCTCCAGTGATGATCCATGGCCCAAGCCCCCAGGGATGATCCATGGCCCGAAGCCTCCAGTGATGATCCATGGCCCGAAGCCTCAGTGATGATCCATGGCACAAAGCCTCCAGTGACGATCCATGCCCGGAGTCTCCAGCTACGGTCTGCAGTCCAGAGTCTCCAGCGACGGTCTGCAGTCCAGAGCCTCCAGCGACGGTCTGCAGTCCAGAGCCTCCAGCGACGGTCTGCAGTCCAGAGCCTCCAACGACGGTCTGCAGTCCAGAGCCTCCAGCGACGGTCGGCAGTCCAGAGCCTCCAGCGACGGTCGGCAGTCCAGAGCCTCCAGCGACGGTCTGCGCGGCCAGAGCCTCCAGCGACGGTCTGTGGTCCAGATCCTTCAGCGACAGTCTGTGGTCCAGAGTCTCCTGCGATGGTTCCCAGTCCGGAGCCTCCGGCGACGATCTATGGTCCGGAGTGCCCGACGACGATCTACGGTCCGGAGTCCTGACGACGATCTACGGTCCGGAGTCCCCGACGACGATCTACGGTCCGGAGTCCCCGGCGACGATCCACGGTCTGGAGCTTCCGGCGGCGATCCACGGTCTGGTGTCCCCGACGATGATCTACGGTCTGGTTCCTCCGGCGACGATCAACGGTGCGGTTCCTCCGGCAATGATCCACGGTCCGAGCCTCCGGCGACGATCCACAATCCGGTTCCACAGAAGCGGAGGGATCAGCGAGCGGAGCGGGGTCTACGTCCCGAACCGGAGCCGCCACAGGCTACCCTCAACCCATTACTGTCACGCCCTGACCTTAGAGAGCCTTTTTATTTCTCTATTTGGTTAGGTCGGGGTGTGATTTGGGTGGGCATTCTAGTTTTTCTATTTCTTTGTTTTCCGGGTATGGTTCCCAATCAGAGGCAGCTGTCTATCGTTGAGTTTCATTTAAATAAACATGTGGAACTCTATGCACGCTGCGCCTTGGTCCGCTCATTTCAACGAACGCGACAATTCCTGACATTTAATCCTAGTAACAATTCCTTGTCTTGGGTCAGGTAGGATCCCCACTTTATTTTAAGAATGTGAAATGTCAGAATAATAGTAGTGGGTCAGAAGTATACATACACTCAATTAGTATTTGGTAGCATTGCCTTTAAATTGTTTATCTTGGGTCTAACGTTTCGGGTAGCCTACCACAAGCTACCCACAATAAGTTGGATGAATTTTGGACCAAWCCTCCTGACAGAGCTGGTGTAACTGACTCAGGTTTTTAGGCCTCCTTGCTCGCACATGCTTTTTCGGTTCTGCCCACAAATTTTCTATAGGATTGATGTCAGGGCTTTGTGATGGCCACTCCAATAGCTTGGCTTTGTTGTCCTTAAGCCATTTTGCCACAACTTTGGAAGTATGCTTGGGGTCATTGTCCATTTGGAAGACCCATTTGCGACCAAGCTTTAACTTCCTGACTGATGTCTTGAGAGGTTGCTTCAATATATCAACGTAATTTTCCTCCTCATGATGCCATCTATTTTGTGAAGTGCACCAGTCCCTCCTGCAGTAAAGCACCCCCACAACATGATGCTGCCACCCCCGTGCTTCACGGTTAGGATGGTGTTCTTCGGCTTGCCAGCCTCCCCCTTTTTCTTCCAAACATAACGATGGTCATTATGGCCAAACAGTTCTATTTCTGTTTCATCAGACCAGTGGACATTTCTCCAAAATGTATGATCTTTGGCCCATGTGCAGTTGCAAACCGTAGACTGGCTTTTTTATGGCGGTTTTGGAGCAGTGGCTTCTCCTTGCTGAGCGGCCTTTCAGGTTATGTTGATATAGGGCTATTGACTCAAATGATGTCAATTAGCCAATCAGAAGCTTCTAAAGCCATGACACAGTCAACTTAGTGTATGTAAACTTCTGACCCCCTGGAATTGTGATACAGTGAATTATAAGTTAAATAAACTGTCTGTAAACAATTTTTGGAAAAATTACTAATTTTTGGAAAAATTACAAGTAGATGACTTGCCAAAACTATAGTTTGTTAACAAGACATTTGTGGAGTGGTTGAAAAATGAGTTTAATGACTCCAACCTAAGTGTGTGTAAACTTCCGACTTCAACTGTACATTTGCAAACATTTCTAAAAACATGTTTTCACTTTGTCATTATGGGGTATTGTGTGTAGATGGCTATAACACTATAAAATGTGGAATAAGTCAAAGGGTAGGAATAGTTTTTGAAGGCACTGTATGCAAACATAAACACATACAAACATAATTAAGGCCAGTATGTAAGCGGCACACACACATATACACACGTTCACACACACGTTCACACACACACACACACACAACACAACCCACAACACACACACACACACACACACACACACACACACACACACACACACACACACACACACACACACACACACACACACACACACACACACACACACACACACACACACACACACACACACACCACAACACACACACACACACACACACACACACACCACCAGCCTGTGACAGGGTCCTCCGGGGAGCTGAGGAGCAGAGACATAAAATTGACTCACCCAGACGGTCACCACACACACACGCCCACGCACCCAGAGCCGTCACATAACATCACAGCCTAGCCAGCCGTCAGARAGCATCAGGCMKATGCCTATAGACCACTGCTGACAGGTGTGTCCGCCAGTCACGCACAGCCAACACCAGCCAGACCTTCACCCCTGTGTCTGTGTGTCTGTGTGTCTGRGTGTCTATGTGCAACTAGCTCTCATAGTCTCATGTCATATTTAGACGTTTATCCATGTTTCTTAAAAATCAAATGTAGAAGTTGTTGCAAARGTCAAATTTTGAAGTGTTTAAGGTTAAGTTTTAACTCCGAAATACATCAACATGCTTGGTTTGAGAAGCAGGGGAGGGAGGTATGAGAAAGAGACAGAGGCTCCGTTCCGGCCATTATTATGAGCCGTTCTCCCCTCAGCAGCCTCCACTGGTGTGCGTGTGTGTGTCTGCGTGTGTGTGACCCTTGCCTGACAGGCAGCCCTGCCTCGCACTACAGGGAGGGGACAGAGGGGCCGTCATGKCATACTGAGCCTCAGTCATGTCAGGACAAATATACTGCACTGTATGCAGGGAGAGACGCTGCCGTGAATACTATATGGGACGTTACAGCAATGCAGTGAATTAGATGGAAGATTTTAGGTAAAACGCTGCTGCTTCCATCAATACCATCTAAGAACCATTATGTTGGATCAGTGCTTGAGGAAATGTACACTTTTCTGTTATCATCCCCTATCCACATAGAAATGTCCACCAAGACATATATACTGAACAAAAATGTAAACGCAACATGCAACAATTTTAAAGATTTTGCTGGGTTACAGTTCATATGAGGAAGCCAGACAAATGAAATAAATTCAGTAGAACCGGATTTATGTATCTTACATGACTGGGCAGGGACGCGTTGAATTATCTGGCAACAGCTCTAGTGGACATTCCTGCAGTCATCATGACCATTTCACACTCCCTCTAAACTTTAGACATGTGTGGCACATTTTAGAGTGGCCTTTTATTGTCCCCAGCACAAGGTGCACCTGTGCAATGGCCATGCTGTTTAATCTGCTTCTTGATATGCCACACCTGTCTGGTCGATGGATTATCTTGACAAAGGAGAAATGCTCACTAACAGGGATGTAAACAAATTTGTGCACAAAATTTWATAGAAATTAGCWTTTTGAGTTTKTGGAACGTTTCTGGGATCTTTTATTTCAGCGCACGTGTGCTTGTGTGTGCGTGTGCGTGTGCGTGTGTGTGTGTTGGAATGGGGCAGAGGAGACCAGAGGGCAGCAGTAGGATGGACTGTGTAAACATATCAGATAGGAGCGCCCCTCACTCCAAATCAGCCCTGGAGCTATCCTAACCCCAAAGAACTCCAGTGTTAAGAACAACAAGAGATACATAATTGTAATGAATATCCCAATTACTTTTTAAAATTTGTTCACAAACAAACTCACACATGCATGCACACACACACGCGCAAACACACACACACACACACACACACACACACACACACACACACACACACACACACACACACACACACACACACACACACACACACACACACACACACTGGCCGCTACAAAGCCCACACAGTGCTCTTACAGATCAAATAATCATCCATTCCATCTGTTAAATTTTTCTCCAACATAGACGAAGGGTGCCCAGCAGACCTTGAGATAGAGGCACAGCAATGAGTGAAATAGCCGCTACAAAGCCCACACAGTGCTCTTACAGATCAAATAATCATCCATTCCATCTGTTAAATTTTTCTCCAACATAGACGAAGGGTGCCCAGCAGACCTTGAGATAGAGGCACAGCAATGAGTGAAATAATGATTTTCTGAAATATGGATGCTCATTATCCCTGAGGAAACGGCATAAAATAAGTGGCAGTATAGGCTATAGAGACCTACCGATACACAAAACAGACACGAAGTGTCATGTATGCTAAACTGAAAATGTGATATAGGTTTGTATATAGATGTTGATGTTTTTGTGGTGTGTATTTGTAGTATTTCATATTTTGTGTTACATCTAAATGGATGATATTCAGTGTAGCATCTTACTGGCAGCAAGGCAGAGCAAAAGGAATGTAAAGTCTGTTATGCAAGATGGAAATGAGCTTGCCACGCTTAGCTGTACAGAGCTATTTTAAAACGMCTCACATCCAAAAACTCTGGGCCAAGCGG
Organism: Salvelinus sp. IW2-2015; assembly: GCF_002910315.2. NCBI lineage: Eukaryota > Metazoa > Chordata > Actinopteri > Salmoniformes > Salmonidae > Salvelinus > Salvelinus sp. IW2-2015. The sequence continues at coordinate 2,933,467 of NC_036843.1, forward strand.
GAAAAGGAGGTCACTACAAGAGTGGGGCAGCACCTTCTTTTGGGATGAAACAGAGACAGTGGTAAAAAAAAAGAGAAGACTGTAGCAGTGTAGGCCTACTCTGAGTGGATTTATATACACTGAATTTATGAAAGGAATCATTTGTTTGGCATTATGAGCAAAGAGGTGAGACTTATGTGAAATGAGATCCTTCTTAACAATTTTGTTCATATTTAAGTGGGAACATTAGGGAAAGTATCTGCAGGTTTCGTTTGGGAATGGGAGGATGGGGAGCACATGGGAGGAGAGGAAATGAAGAGAGAGAACATGTGGTATAGGAAGAGAGAAAGAGAGGGGTTGTAAAAGAGAGTTGTAAAAGGATAGAGACATGAATACAGAAATATATAGAGAGTGGAGGAAGGTAGAGAGAAGGAGACAGAGGGGTGGAGAAGTAGGGGGGGTGTATGAGAAAGAGACAGAGGGCTTGAGAGGGGCCCCGGTGGTGTCGTGTCAGCGGTTTCTGGGGATGTGGGTGAGGCCCCCAGGTACCAGGTGGAACTGCCCTACTTTGAGGAGCTGTATCTGTCCTCTAGCACTCTCCCAGTCCCAACCAACACGCTCTCTTTCTCTCCCTCCCTTTCTGTGTGTCTTTCTCTTTCTCTCCCTCCCCCTCTCTCTCTCTGGCTCTCTCTATATCTGTCTCGATCTGTCTATCTCTGTCTGTGAGTGTGTTTGTTTGTGTGTGTGCATGCCTGTAGAACTGGGAACTGAAAAAACTTGGATGTCGGATTATCCAATACAAGGCAGCACGTATAATCAATGAGGAAGTAAGTGTACTATAGGCTGAGTTTATAGACTGCATCCAACCTCCTCACTTTGCCAAATAGTCAATTGAGTGCACAAAACATTAGGAACATCTGCTCTTTCCATGACTTAGACTGACCAGGTGAATCCAGGTGAAAGCTATTAACCCTTATTGATGTRAGTGTAGATGAAAGGCAGGAGATAGGTGAAATGATTTTTAAGRCTTGAGACAATTGTGACATGGATTGTGTATGTGTGCCATTGAGAGGGTGAATGGGCAAGACAAGTGCCTTTGAACTGGGTATGGTAGTAGATGCCAGCCGCACTGGTTTGAGTGTGTCAAGAACTGCAACGCTGCTGGGTCCATTCCTCCAGCTCCACCAGTGTATTGGAATATACTGTAGTCTGATGACAGCAGTGGAGGCTGCTGAGGGGAGGASGGCTCATAATAATTGCTGAAATGGAGGGAATGGAATGGTACTGTATCAAATACGTTTGGATACCATTCCATTCACTCCATCCCAGCCATTAAACTCCTCCCCAGACATTATTATGAGCCCTCCTCCCCTCAGCAGCCTCCACTGGATGACAGGTAAATGTTGTTCTTTGTCRCTACACCAGTCACACTCTCCACACTAGCATGTGTAAGCTAACGTCGCTAAAGGGTCTGCCCTGTTAGGGACGTGTCAATGTAACCAGTGGCAATCCTGACAACAGCCCACCTGCTCTGATTGTTATYTAGGTGTTTTTTCATAATGTGTGGCCTTGTTGTAGGGCTGAAACTAAGGTTTATCAGTTCAACACCACAAGTGGGTAACCATTCACATCTCTGCAATAATGTACTCATTATATAACAGTAAACAGCCGAAACAGGATTATTGAAGTGTAGTACCATAACAATGGGTTTGTTTGTTTGGATAAATTTGGTCGTATCTCATTCAGCCAGATATCGTTTTATCAGACAGTAAGAATGTAGAGAAGTAAAGCTTCTAACTAAGAAATCACCTTGTCTTTTTTTGAAGAGGTTGCATGATTGTGTGTTGTTCATTGGAACCTGTCTGCGCTGGGTTTACCGATACATGTGTTTCTTTAAACTGCAGCTGTCTTCCCCCATGAAGGGGTCCAAAAAGTGGCTTGAAAACAAATCGATCGCTTATTCTTACCAGCCCAATCTCACCACTTCGAAGGGAGTTTTGACACATCATCAAAAATAAGTGCACGCCAATTGTTGCCTGAAACAAACATAGCAGCATTCCTCAGTTCAGAGTTTGATTTGTCTAGTCGAGGCAGGTAGTAAGTGGTCAAATTGAACCCAAATCATTAAAACATATGTTGGCCAAACAATGGCTCCCTGTCTAGAACCTGCTACTGTACTATTGATCTGAGCTGTGTGTGTGTGTGTGTGTGTGTGTGTGTGTGTGTGTGTGTGTGTGTGTGTGTGTGTGTGTGTGCGTGCGTGCGTGCGTGCGTGCGTGCGTGCGTGCGTGCGTGCGTGCGTGCGTGCGTGCGTGCGTGCGTGCGCACGCACATGAAGCGGTGTTGGGATGGGCCTGTCATTCCTAAGGAGGCTAGTGAGTGCTCCTGTCCTGTCATCCTGTGACACCTCTCATTTGCTGCTATCCTCTGAACCGGAGCCGAAGGCTGGGGCCAGGCCACCCTCAGACACACAATGACTCAAACACCGTCACGTCCAACAGCCCAGACATACACATGCACACACACACAGCAGAAGCAGCAGCATATACAAGGACAGCTCAAGATTTGAATTTTCACATACACAAAATTAAATGTATTTGTTTTGCATTTATTTAAGAAGGAAAATCATTGGGAACACATTCTCTTTACAATAATGACCCAGTAAAGTCTGCATGACTTTTCACTTTTGCCATGATTGTTCGAAGGCTGTTTTGATTGTATGTTCTGCATGTAACATAGTCCTCCTACGTTTATACTGAAGCTGCCTCATTGGCCAGGTCTCCCTTGGAAGAGGTTCATGGATTGTTTGATGGAGGTAAAGGTTAAATCAAATAAGAAAAGAAACCATGCATGTATCCACTACATGCACAGCCATATTCAACAGTCGTTCCTTCTTCCCCCTCCATGCCTCCTCCTCCCACAATCTGTCCATTRATCCCATCTGGTGTCACTTGCCGTTATCAATTACCCATTAGACAGTGTAATATTCGCCCAATATTGCCACCGCGCAACTGGGAGATTTTACAGTGATCAAAACCGACAAATCCGATTTGAAGACCAGAAACCCATAAGGAGCGGGCGCCCTCCCCAATCTAACTAATGAATAATGGATTGGCGTTTTCTAATCGTTTTCCAATGTCGCACCGCTTTCCCCCAGCCAAGCACGAGGTAGGGGGGATTACCTTCTCCCTTCATTTTCCCCATTTTTATTTTTTTCCCCGTCTCTTTCCTCTTTCTTTCAAGTGACAGAAGCACGCACCTCAAGTGTAACAGACACCTAATAGGAAGAGGTTAAAAAAAGCCAGCAGGCACGCTGGGATTAGCATGTCTGAGATATCTTAGCGATGCCTCTCCCTCTTTCTCACGACGTCACACGGCTGCCTCCCTCTCAGAAGGTATGTGTAGGTGGAAGGATGGGGGAATAGAGAAAACACTACAGGTGAGGTTTACAGGGACAAATATTCAAAATGCTGTCCCACCATTTGGTCGGTCCTCTGTTAGCCGGTAAAGAAAGCTAAATACTGATTATGATCAACTAAAACACGTATAATTGATTACCATCAGTGACAACACTCAAATATTGGATTGATCATAATGATATTATGAAGTGAACAGGCTTAACTGCAGGCCCCTATGCGCTTTGTTAAGTTCTCTGAGCTGCATTTGTTTACTTAACGGTGGAAGGCCAAACCAGGATATGAAAATTCTTATTTACGCCTGCCTGTCTGCTTGTGTGAAATAGGTCAGTGCAGCTCCTGAAATGGAACAGCCACTGTTAATACCTTCGTTGGCTTGAATTTGTGCTGGCTAACAATATAACAATATTCCCAGGAGGAATGTGACCAATCCAGCTCCTATCCACTGCATTATCAGCCAGCCACAGCCAGTGTAACTCATGCAGATGTGTCTGGTAGTGACAACGTTGGATGGGCGTGGGTGCTGGGTGCCAGCCCAGCCCTGATTAGGTGAGTGGTGTCCCAGGTGATGAATGCCCGTGGGGACTTGTTGTGCCACAAGGTGAAAGTGTCCATTAATCACCGAGCTCCTCCGCTCTCCTGGCTTTCCCATTACCCTGCACACGCTCCAACAGGCCTGATTGGTTTTTAATTGGCCTGCCCTCCAGGAAATACATCATGTTTCCCCCCAGAAAGCCAGGAGACGTGGGGCTGCTATAGGGTCGCTTCCGTCTCAGAGAGGAAAGGGCTGGAGAGGAGAGGATAGCGAGGTAATGTGTTCTTAGACAGATGACCAATTCCAAATCAACACCTATAGTCCTATTCCTCTAGGCACTTCTGGTAAAATCTCCAATGATTGGATAGGTATTAGTAATCTGGTAGCTTAATCTGGCCCTCTAATAAGATTTTACGACCAACTATCCATATGTGGGGAWGTTTGGTCGACTCACTCATCAGTACATTGACTCTTAAGCCTTACAGAAACCTGGCATGAACCAGTGAGGCACACTAGAGCCCACTTTCTCACATCACTGAAGGACCAGTATTGACWGAATTTACCTTGGATTTATCCTGTCACAAAACCAGCCGAACCACAACATTRAGTGATCACAAGAGCACATCAATGTCTCTTCAACATCCAGCCAGTGGTTTACTTGTGGACGTAGTCATAATTCAAATGTTTAAAATGAATCCAGACCAAGGCCTAATTGATTTGATCCTGGTTATGAATCATCATAAGCATAAACCTCCATCCCCTCATCATTCTGATGTACAGTATATGTAGTTTATAAATACAGTGTGCGTCAGATACTGTGTCGTGGGCGGTGCTCTGAGGGGGCTGTAAGCTTGTTTATCTGTCTCCACAGGGGGATTGTGTGATCCTCTCCTGGGTGGTGTAGATAGGCCCCTGGGTGGCCCGGGGTAAACACGTTCTACAGGGAGGAACACCCTCATCCAGGACCTTATTCATCAACTCACAACTCACAATCAGGTCACACTGTCATGTGACCAGCCAACTCTGCCTTGTTCGTGTCAGACTGCTCTAGTACGACTATAGACGTTGTGTAATTAGCATSTGCCACCTTCCAGAGAAATATCCGCACGTGACCTATTCCAGAGGAAGTCCGATTTGCACCGGATACACTTGTCCAAAATGCCCCCCCTGTAATTCCTGATTGTTTTTTCATTGAATTGAGTAGGCCTATATGACGGAAGCCTTGTGGTTTTTATTGTGGGCGTGAAAATATTTCAACATCGTGTCTAGACGATAAAAGGCTACAACGATCACTTATGCTTGGCTGACAAACGTATAGGCGTCCCCATAGGTCTAACATTTAAACTGAGGAAATGTTAGACGTCCCTCCTAATGAAAASGGCCCTCATCATGCTGATGTGAGCTGCTGGACAACGCACTTGCACTTGATATACGTTTATGGATGAGAAAGTGAACTTGCCATTTCCAAAAAATAGCTCAGTGGGGAATGGGGATTRCCTGCTTTGTGAAGGTTTCATTAAATAGGCGTAGGCACTATAATTTTTATTGCACATTTAATTAAAATGGCGCAAAGCTCAATTTCAATTAATTGGCACAAAACGTGCGTCAGAGATTGCATAGCACAGGTAGTGGTCGCCTAAATTCACAGTAGTAAGCTAGGCCTAATATATAGGCTAGCATGCGGATGGTGGATTAGGCCTAATAGCCCAGCCTATGAATTCACTTCTAATTTACACACCTCTGCCTTCACTGTTCCCTTCTTACGCAATTCATGCATCTCCYCTGGCATCCTTACTGGCCTCTCTCTCTTCCATCCTCTGAATTCCTTTAAAGCTCTTAAACCATTCTCCTAACCCAATGCTTGTCCCAGAYGTAGCAATATATAGTAGTTTGTCACTTATTTTGAGTAATTAAAAATATATATGCAGTGCCTTCAGAAAGGATTTTGTTGGGTTACAGCCTGATTTAAAAATGGATTGAATAAATAAAAAATCTCACCCATCTACACACAATACCCCATAATGACAATATTTTTAAAATGTTTGCTAATTTATTGGAAATTAAATACAGAAATATTTAATTGACATAAGTATTCACACCCCTTAGTCAATACTTTGTAGAAGCACCTTTGGCAACGATTACAGCTGTGAGTGTTTTTGGGTAAGTCTCTAAGAGCTTTGCACACATGGATTGTACAATATTTGCCGATTATTCTTTAAAAAATCATTCAAGCTCTGGCAAGATGATTGTTGATCATTTCTAGACAGCCATTTTCAAGTCTTGCCATAGATTTTCAAGGTGATTTAAGTTAAAACTGTAACTAGGCAACTCAGGAACATTCAATGTCGTCTTGGTAAGCAACTCCTYTGTAGATTTGGCCTTGTGTTTTCGGTTATTGTCCTGCTGAAAGGCGATTTAGTCTTCCAGTGTCTGTAGTAAGCAGACAGAACCAGGTTTTCCTCTAGGATTTTGCCTGTGCTTATAGCTGTATTCCGTTTATTTGGATCCTAAAAAACTCCCTTGTCCTTGCCAATGACAAGCATACCCATAACATGATGCAGCCACCACCATGCTTGAAAATATGAATAGTGGTACTAAGTGATGTGTTGTGTTGGATTTTCCCCAAACATAACTCTTTATTTCTTAGCTATTTTTGTTGCAGTATTACTTAAYTGCCCTGTTGCAAACYATACATGTTTTGGAATATTTTTATTCTGTACAGGCTTCTTTTCACTCTGTCATTTAGGTCAGTATTGTGGAGTAACTACAATGTTGTTGACTCATCCTCAGTTTTCTCATATCACAGCCATTAAACTCTGTAAATGTTTTAAAATCACCATTGGCTTCATGGTGAAATCCCTGAGCAGTTTCCTGTCTCTCCGGCAACTGAGTTAGGAAGGATGCCTGTAACTTTGTAGTGACTGGGTGTATTGATACACCATCCAAAGCCAAATTAATAACTTCACATTGCTCAAAGGGATATTCAGCGTCTGCTTTWAAWWWWWWTTACACATCTACCAATCGGTGCCCTTCTTTGCAAGGCATTCAAAAACATCCCTGGTCTTTGTGGTTGAATCTGTGCTTGAAATTCACTACTCGATTTGAGGGACCTTACAGATAAGTGTATGTGTGGGGTACAGATATGGGGTAGTCATTCAAAAATCATGTTAACCATTATTATTGAACACGGAATGAGTCCATGCAACTTATTATATGATTTCTTAAGAACATTTTTACACCTGAACTTCTTTAGGCTTCACATAAAAAGGGGGTGAATACTTATTGAATCAAGACATATCAGCTTTACATTTTTTATTAATTTCAAAAATGTTCTACCAACAAAATGTCACTTTGACATTATGGGGTATTGTGTGTCAGTGACACCAAATCTAAATGTAATACATTTTTAATTCAGGCTGTAACACAACAAAATGTGTAAATAGTAAAGGGGTTTGACTACTTTCTGAAGACACAGTATTGCAATAAACGGGAATCCTCTGTTCTCCCTGCTCCCAATATTTATGTTTACAATTAAATGTATTACGTCAGAATGCCCAATGTTAGATTGTTTCCAATCAAATGCATGTATTAAGTTAGAAAGTTTTCCTATCAGTCTAATTTGCATTAACATTATGATTGGATGATAGCTGTGATCAAATCCTCTGATCTCCTCGAGGTCATTAATGACAGAATGTTCAAATTTGAAGATTGTTGAAAGGCCAGTCTCTTTGGCAATGACAAGGAGTGGCAATGAGTGGAATGTTAGCTTAAGAGACTGGTACTCAGGCTAATGCCAATCTCACTTTGTTAGGGTGACAGTTTGCACACAGTCATGCTAACCTCCTTCACCACATTAGACAATCTAACATTTGCACACAGTCATGCTAGCAGACTTATAACGCTCTATAGCTGTGGTTCCCACCCTTTTCTATTCAGGGGACCACAAAATCACCTTCTAAAGCTCTTGAGGACCACCATTTGCAGAGTAACGGAATATTTTAATATAAAATATATCAACGGTCGAATTAAGAATCAATTTTATCAGTGAATGTAACAGATTATAAAACGGTTTGGATCCTGGATGCTGTTTGGGTGATAACAGAGAGTTATTCATCACAATCCCTGCCCACTCGGCATACATTGGTTGAATTAACGTTGTTTCTACGTCATTTCAACGGCATTATGTTGAACCAACATGGAATAGCTGTTGAATGGTCGTCTGTGCCCACTAGGTGGGTAATGCCTGTTAACCCTTGCACAGACAGGCTAACTGGCGTGTAGCTATATGACCCGTGATCCAGTTAAATAAAAATACATTTAAAAACAGCTGTCCCACAGCCCAGCCAGGCAGTCCTAGCTAGCGTGTTGCTATGTGACCCAACTACCCAGCACAGAGAATGATGTTAGTTTGGCTGTGTGACCTCCTTCTACTGACCTCAGACAAGCTAACATTACCTTAGTCATGCTATCATCTTTAACCTAGCACAGACAGGCTAAATGGCGTGTAGCTATATGACCCAGTAGGTTGAGCATTTATAGAATTCCCATGAGGCCTAATGCTCATTCATTAGTCTGCTTAGAGGTGGGGACATGCTACTCACACGCAAGCCTGGAGATCCTTAGACACATACACAGGCAAGGACGCATGCACGCACATACACACTACCCCACACACACAAAATGTTGTAAAGAATTAAAGATGCATGTCTTGGACATGTGTTTCAGTTTCAACCCACTGGAGTGATGCAGTCATTATTGTAGAGATACATAATTACTTTCCCGCTACCAGGAATAGAAATATAGAAACTGCTAACAACGGTTCAGAGGTTATTCTGTGCAGATGTTGTTTTGCAAGAAATCAGTAAAGAAAGTATAATTTTTAGAGCACTAATACYCTCTGCCCACGATAGCGGACCTTTAATCAACAAAACCTATTATTTTATCCAGATACTCCAACAGCACTCAATCAACAAAAGCAATATTATTATCAGGAAGAAATAGATATCAATGGTATTTAAATAAATAAATGGATTATTCCAAATTGATTAAAATCAAACTTTCTTAATTACTTTTTGAAAACAAACAAATGTATTTTGATAAGAACCTCAACACTTCCATGTCCTGTAATTTCACAGTAATGTGGCCCAAAGTGACCCGGTATATTTTCAAATCCCACTGATTRTCTGTCTTGCCTCCTGAGACTGTTCTGATTATGTGGAATCCTTGAGATGCTGAGGGTGAATGAATAAGAGGACTGCTGCATAAAGGGATGGATATTGGAGACACATATTTCCCTCAGATTACACAGACCCACYAAGAATTCGAAAACAAACCCGATTTTGATAAACTCCCAAATCTACTGGGTGAAATACCAGAGTGTGCCATCACAGCAGCAAGATGTGTGACCTGTTATCACAAGAAAAGGTCAACCAGTGAAGAACAAACACCATTGTAAATATAAKCAATATTTATGCTTATTTATTTTCCATTATGTACTTTAACCATTTGTACATCGTTATCAACACGGTATATATACAGTTGAAGTCGGAAATTTACATACGCCTTAGCCAAATACATTTAAACTCAGTTTTTCACAATTCCTGACATTTAATCAGAGTAAAAATTCCCTGTTTTAGGTCAGTTAGGATCACCATTTATTTTAAGAATGTGAAATGTCAGAATAATAGTCGAGAGAACGATTTATTTCAGCTTTTATTTCTTTCATCACATTCCCAGTGGGTCAGAAGTTTACATACACCCAAGTAGTATTGGTTAGAATTGCCTTTAAATTGTTTAACTTGGGTCAAATTTTTCGAGTAGCCTTCCACAAGCTTCCCACAATAAAGTGGGGGAATTTTGGCCCATTCCTCCTTACAGAGCTGGTGTTCCTGACTCAGGTTTGTATGCCTCTTTGATTGCACACGCTTTTTCAGTTCTGCCCACAAATTTTCTTTAGGATTGAGSTCAGGGCTTTGTGATGGCCACTCCAATACCTTGACTTTGTTGTCCTTAAGCCATTTTGCCACAACTTTGGAAGTATGCTTGGGGTCATTGTCCATTTGTAAGACCCATTTGCAACCAAGCTTTAACTTCCTGCCTGATGTCTTGAGAGGTTGCTTCAATATTTCCACGGTATTTTCCTCCTCATGATGTCATCTATTTTGTGAAGTGCACCAGTCCCTCCTGCAGAAAAGCACCCCCACAACATGATGCTGCCACCCCCATGCTTCACGGTTGGGATTGTGTTCTTCAGCTTGCAAGTATCCCCATTTTTCCTCCAAACATAATGATGGTCATTATGGCCAAACAGTTCTATTTTTGTTTCATCAGACCAGAGGACATTTCTCCAAAAATTACGATCTTTGTCCCCACATGCAGTTGCAAACCGTAATCTGGCTTTTTTTATGGCGGTTTTGAAGCAATGACTTCTTCCTTGCTGAGCGGCCTTTCAGGTTATGTCGATATAGGACTCGTTTTACTGTGGATATAGATACTTTTGTACCTGTTTCCTCCAGCATCTTCACAAGGTCCTTTGCTGTTTGTTCTGGGATTGATTTGCACTTTTCGCACTAAAGTACATTCATTTCTAGGAGACAGAATGCGTCTCCTTCCTGAGTGGTATGACGGCTGCGTGGTCCCATGGTGTTTATACTTGCGTACTATTGTTTGTACAGATGAATGTGGTACCTTCTGGCGTTTGGAAATTGCTCCCAAGGATGAACCAGACTTGTGTAGGTCTACAATCTTTTTTCTGAGGTCTTGGGCTGATTTCTTTTGAATCTCCCATGATGTCAAGCGAAGAGGCACTGAGTTTCAAGGTAGGCCTTGAAATACATCATACAAGTACACCTCCAATTGACTCAAATTATGTCAATTCGCCTATCAGAAGCTTCTAAAGCCATGACATAATTTTCTGGAATTTTCCAAGCTGTTTAAAGGCACAGTCAACTTAGTGTATGTAAACTCTGACCCACTGGAATTGTGATACAGTGAATTATAAGTGAAATAATCTGTCTGTAAACAATTGTTGGAAAAATTACTTGTGTCATGCACAAAGTAGATGTCCTAACCGACTATAGTTTGTTTACCAGAAATTTGTGAATGGTTGAAAAACTCGTTTTAAGGACTCCAACCAACGTATATGTAAACTTCCGATTGAACTGTACATTCAGCTATGACTACGTTCTGTAGCCAACTGAAGAAGTTGAACTATAAAAATTTAAATTGTGCATTATTTTGTTTGATTAGCCTAAGTGTATTGTAATCTTCCGACTTCAATGTAATCAATATGACATTTGTAATGTCTTTAGTCTTTTGGAACTTGTGTGAGTGTAATATTTACTGTTAATTTTTATTGTTTATTTCACTTTTGTATATTATCTACTTCACTTGCTTTGGCAACGTTAACATATGTTTCCCATGCCAATAAAGCCCCTTGAATTTAATTGAATTGGATAAAGGGAGGGGTTCCCGGGGAAATGGTTACACTGAGAGCCAGGGAGCGTGCTATCCCTCTATAATTTAATCACATTTGGCTGTCTCACTGTCCTCATCCTGCACAGCAAAGCACGTTAGGCACCGCAGTGAGACACACAGTTTCTCTCACTCTCTCTCTCTCACACACACACACACACACACACACACACACACACACACACACACACACACACACACACACACAGAGGTTTGGGCAGTAACTGATTACACATTGTAATCAGATTACACTTACTTTTGAAAAACGAGATGATTACTTTTGGATTACTTTTAAATTCAGTAAAGATGTTTGTGAAAAAATACATTATGTCACCTTTCTGTTTTCTCAATGACATTCAATTCAGCGTTGAAAAAATGTGCACGTTTAAGTTTGTTCTACCTGAGCGAGTCTGACCACAAGTCAGAGATCACTATGACGACACACCACGTGTTTAAAGGATCCTTCTTTCTTCTTCTAATGCCTCTTAAGGGGAAAGTACATAAAAAATAACTTAAAGTAATCCAAATACGTTAATGAGTTTGGGTCATCAAAAAGTTGCGTTACTYATTACAATTTTGGACAGGTACTGTAACTAGTAACTGTAAGAGATTACATCTATAAAGAACCCTACCCACCCCTGCACACAAACCAACACACTGAACACGGTCTCATGATAAGCAATACCTTTCCTTTCTCATCCAGTAACCTGTAAATTCTCCAGAACATCCTTTCACCATACAGCAGGTCTCCTCACAGTTCTATAAAAGACTGTCACTAAGTACTGTGGTGTGTACAGTATGTACAGAATATTGTGGAGTTCTACATGCCTAACGTAACCACAAGGCTATAGGAAAATTKAAATGATCAAAACAAATATTTCTGTTAAAATCGAATGTCAATAATAATCCAGCAATGACATGAAAACACTTTTTGTTTCTGGAACCCATTAGATTTCCATTTCTACATTTCCAGACATTTGTAGACATAATTATCACTTTCGTCATTATTCAAAAACAAAAGTCAATTGTTGTTAGAACATCTGTGGAACAAAAAGAGGACAGACAGTTCATTTTCTCTCAGAGCTTTGATGTTAAGGTCTGTTTTCTTCGCCCTGATAAACAGATTGCAGTGATTCAACCTTCTGCTCTGTGGCATGGCGGCGATCACCAGCCCAGACTATACATCAGCATGTTGTTTTCCCACATGCGAGCCAGGGAAGGTGTGTAGGAGGAATTGAGCCCAAAAGGACAGGGACGTATGTGTGAACAGTCTGGTGTGTGCGTGTGTATGCCCGTGTGTGTGTCTGTGAATGTGTGTGTGTGACTTCGTGAGCCCGGACAGTTGTGGCTAAGTCACGAGAACAGGAACTTCTTGCCAGTGTGCGTTTCTATGCTACATAATAGTATTATGCATTTAAATATAATAACGTAATACATCATATGTAATTTTATGAAGGTTTCTAACAACAAGACAACACACGGATTTTGCCAAAATAAAAACAGCATAATAGAAAAAGACTGGAGTTCAAGTACGGTAAGCTTTGTACCACCAAAACAAGTTATTCCCATAAACTGCATAATGTTGAGGGACATCCCATTACAACCAGAGCGTATGTCTCCCACTTTTAATTATTAGTTAGCTATTTGTGTGGATTCAAAACAATGCAACACTTTGCCTCTGAAATGTAATATTTCCTTTCAAAGATAACTGTATGCTATAGAATTATAACAATATAGAGCAGTCAAAAGGCAAAACAATATCTGCAACGAAATAYAAAGTGAATATCAACAATATCAAAATCCAGCCAAAAGTAAAAATATCCAAAAGCAGTGCAACACTGTACTTGCCATTCAATCAAACAACTTAGCTAAACAAAGCTTGGCATCATGGCTTCCAAACTAAAGCACATTATACAGAGAGTACACATATTTCTATAAATATTCAAAATATCTATAAAATATCTGTAATACCTGAAACTCAAGCATTTCAAGGAAGGTGKTTTTCTAATACTGCATAGTTCACTATCCTACCTAACAAATATCCTTCTCTCAATTTTATAGCTATAACTCTCTTTTGACAATTTACTCCTATCAAACTCACTTAATATTGACAGAAGCCGAAGTGCTCACAAGAAGAAGGAAAGAAGAGTAACCCACCAGTCTCAAAATGCAGTCTTCTCTCAAACTTTTTTATGCTCCAGTAAGTCTGTCCTCCTTTCTTTTTTGCTCTCTTTCTTTCTCTCTCTCTCTCTCTCTACTTCTCTTTTTCTCTCACTCGTTCTTTTCCCCTCACACACTCACAGTGCTCCCTACAAACTTCTCCTCTCCTCCTGTATGCAAATCAGTTTTTATGACTTGAGAGTCGGCTGGAGACGAGGGAACAAGGGAGAGAGAGAGGAGAGGGAAGAGACCGAGCAAGGGAGAGGGAAGGAGGAGAGGAGATAATGGTTGAAGGCAGAGGACCAATGGGCCTGGAGATTAATGGAAAAAAAGGAATGAGGGCAGCACCAATGAGGCAAAGCGAAGGGGCGAGAAAGAGATGGAGGGAACGAGGGAGGAGAGGCAGGGAAGGAAAGGATGGTGAGAGAGTGCACAGCCGAGAGGAGAGACAGCGGAAGAAAGAGTGGAGTGGCAGACAGAGAGAGAGAGAGAGAGAGAGAGAGAGAGAGAGAGAGAGAGGAAAAGAGAGGAAAAGAGAGGAAAAGAGAGGAAAAGAGAAGCAAAGGACATGCATGGCAGGGGCTAGCTACCCCACTGTGACGGAGGGACTGCAGCAAAGGAGAGAACAGAAGAGAAGGGAGAGAATGAGAAGTGTGTGGCTTACCGTAGTGTTACTGGCATCCTCAGACAGCCACGCAGACAGACTCCTCACCCTGCGAGACGCACACAGCACAGCACACCGTACCGAGATTGATGAATACCAAAAACATCAAAGAAGAACGCCAAGCCGCCTGGTACCCTAAAGCAAGTGTGCGTCTGTGAGTGTATGTATGTGTGAGAGTGTGTGKGTGTTGGGAAGAGAAAGAAAGGGTTGAGGAAGACTAAAAATACTGTCACTTCTCTCTGTTCCAGCCTGGATTTGTTCTCTCGCTCTCGCTCTCGCTCTCTGTATATGTATGTATATGAGTAGAACATGTATCCCTGTTTCTCTACCTCTCCCACAATCTAGCTCTACTGCTCTCTCTCTCTATCTCTCTTTCTCTTTCTGCCTCTCTCTCGCTCCTACAACTATTCAGGATTGCAGACTGTCTGCTCCCAGCGTCAGTTCTTCCCACGGGCCCTGGGTCTCAGGAGGGAGGGAGGGGGGGTGTGACAAGTCTGCGGTTCAGCTGTAAGGGGAACCTTGAGCAGTAAGATGGTAGAATATAGAGGAAGGCTGCTGAATTGTACTTCACACAGTTAATTAAGGCTGTTTTCCAGGCTGGGCTTTAAAATGAACTATGTTGAGCAGCAGCATGGTGGAGGAGACAAGATAAATCACTTGGGAAGCAGGCTAGCCTTGTTCTCAGCCAACACAGGGAGTCAGGAGAACCTATTGGCCCAAACCTAGGACATATTTACAGTATAATCATGTCCTGTCGTAGAGTGCTGACATTCATAGCCACTCTTGTGTGAATGAAAAGTGAATAACAGTACATGAATTTTCATATTTACCCAGATATGCAAATGKAGGTATGCTAATTTGGTCCCTGAGACATCATCATAATTAGATTAGAAATGAGATTCATTTCAGACCGGCAGAAGTGCTAATTCGACTGGTGAGTTTGAATGAATTGCCAAAGTAGCTATTAGTAAAAAGGATTCCAAAAGGGTTCTTCGGCTGTCCCCATAGGAGAACCCTTTATGGTTCRAGGTAYAACCCTTTTCGCTTCCAGGCAGAACTCTTTTGGACTCCATGTAAGACCCTCTGTGGAAAGGGATCTACATGGATCTCAAAAGYGTTCTACCTGGAACCAAAATGGATTCTTCAAAGGGTTCTCCTATGGGGACAGCCGAAGAACCCTTTTAGGTTCAAAGCACCTTTTCTTCTAAGAGTGTAGCTTGGGACAACAACCATGAGAGAATGTAGGCTSGATATTATTCCATTCATTTTTTCCACCAATCTTTACATTGTTCATATTCAAAAGAATAGTTATAGGAAAATACACGAGGACAAGAGAAAATAAGACAGTTTATGAAAKCACCACAAAATACTAAATATTTTGCTCTTTGAGTATAGCCTATCTACAGTATGATAGATTCATCTGATATTCTGTTTTGATCACCAAAATAACAATTAACAAATCATACATTTAGTAGAATCAACAAGCAGAGAGCTTTCTTTAGTAATGCTGCCAGGCTAGCAGTGAGTGACTAGGCATGATAAGTACTCCAGTGGATTGGGACATGGGAGCCCTGAGGGGACTCAGTATTATCATTTCAAATTCGTATTTGGGTATGTTAATGCCAATCAAGCACAATTCATTTACTTTGCAGTCAGGGGTCATAAACAAACAAACAAAAAGGTAAAATAATGTGTGTTTAAAAAATAACAATTTATTTGACTGAAATAATAAGAAAATCATCACATCAAATCATGAATGTTTAAATGAATTTATAATGCAACCAACAGTTTTCTATTTTCAACCCCTTCCGTGCGCTGGAGGCTAGTGCAAGCTTCAAATTGAGAACAGTTAACCAGCATCTCGTCATTGAGTTGTAGGTTATAATTTGTAGATTGTGTGCTTTGCTGTCATATAAGGAGATCTTTCTCCTAGTGACCGGGTACTGTACAGTAGGTCCCTCACATCGCAGTAGGTCCCTCACGTCGCAGTAGGTCCCTCACGTCGCAGTAAGTCCCTCTCACCAGAGACAGGAGAAGGCGGCAATTGGCGGCAGACAGCTCCAGGTGCTGAAAAGGACAGACAGGACTACGAGGGAGAAACCTGCGGCAAATCACCACGTCAAACTCAAGCCGTGAGATGATGGTAAGAGGAGGACGAGAAAGAAATAGCGGACAGCACAGGGGGATAGAGGGGAGATAGAGCTAGAGACTTGAGCGGGTGAGACGAGTGGAGTAACAGACAGTCAAACCCCGAGCCAGTAGATTTCACGCGCACAAAGGCAGCTGGACCCAAATCCCTCCCGTAATCACGTTAATGAGATTAATCAGCAAATTAGCTGCAGTCAAATGTCAGAACGGGCCGTGGAAAGCCGACGAGAGAGTAATTAACGGAGCCCAGTGACGGCGAAAGCGCCTCCATCAGAAAAGAAGTGGCGGATATCCCCTAATTCTTACTCTAACGGGACAGGGATGTGTGTTGTGTAAGGCTAGACGAAGTAGCCCAATTAATCCCCCCAAAAGTAGGTCAAGTTGTGAACAGCACACCTAGKCTCATAAAAACAGTTCAATAAATGAAGTTAAAATCCAAAACCGGAAATAACCCCAGTGATAAATTAAGCTTGCAGTTTCCTAAAGGGCATGGTCAGTGGCGTAGCCCAGTTAAGCGGGCTTCTGTAAGGTCAAMGCTGTTTTAGAGCTCAGGGATTCTTGAAAGAAGGGACAGTCCCAAATAGTTGTCTTAATATTATCAACATTTGAAATATATGTTTTGATAGACCAAAGTATCAGTAAAGGAACAACCTCCCCAAAAACATTTTGTCATGAAGTGCAACTAACTGGATTTATGTCAGCTCCATCAGACACCATAAAAGGCATTTCATTTTTACAGTTATTGTCCAACAAGTGTTTAAAGGCCTTGAATGTTATATTATTCAAATACGTAATACAAATCTRCAAACATATCTATTTTTTGTTTTATACTGTATCACTATTCAATACTCCAGGGCTAATTTSGTTAGTATTTTGGCATGTTTTCTAGATTTAGAACATAAAACATGTATAATGCAAACCTTATCACTCAGATCTAGCACAGCAAATACTCAAYTTGTTTAAGCATATGTTGCAGATCTGTGATTACAGTATCTGTTCACAATATTGACAAAAAAACGATCTTAAGGGCGTCACCCATCAATGACGGAGCTGCTACTGAAAACAGACATATTTTTCCCTCWAAAAATACAATTAAKTGTAGCATACAGTACCAGWCAAAAGTTTGAACACACCTACTCATTCAAGGGTTTTTCTTTATTTTTACTATTTTCTATATTGTAGAATAATAGTGAAGACAACAAAACTATGAAATAACACATATGGAATCATGTAGTAACCAAAAAAGTTTCACAAATCAAATATATTTTATATTTGAGATTCTTCAAAGTAGCCACCCTTTGCCTTGATGACAGCTTTGCACACTTTGGCATTCTCTCAACCAGCTTCATGAGGAATGCTTTCCCAATTTTCTATTTTGACTTGTTAATACTTTTTTGGTTACTACATGATTCCATATGTGTTATTTCATAGTTTTGATATCTTRACTATTATTCTACAATGTAGAAAATAGTAAAAATATAAAGAAAAACTCTTGAGTTTTGTATAGGTGTGTATAAACTTTTGACTGGTACTGTATTTCAACCAAAGTGCTGTCAACTTTGTTCCTAGGGCAACTCTGCCCAGGGGATAGAAGGAATATGTTTGGCTTGCTCAAGGTCAATTGTTGGAAATACCAGATTTACTAATCGCATTCGCAGCACTATTGCTTGCTACTACGAACCTAACAARGGGTAAGCTACTTAATGTTACTTTTACAAATACTTTTTTTTAGGTAACAACCACCTTACAGTGCTAAATATGCCCTGACTAATACAACAATAATAACAACCAGTGTCAAACAACAGTAGCAATAGCTAGCTGACGTTAGCTAGCTAGGTGGGTGGGTCGTCAATCCATGTAGCTAACTCACTAGCTGGCTAGATAACTATGTTAGTCAGGGCAGCTTGTAACATCAGTAAGAAGCTTGTTTTTTTGTGACAGATAATCATACAGCTTGCTAGCTAACACAGCCACCTAGCTTGCTGTGTACCGTTAGTTCATAGCTAGCTAGATGAGTCGTCAACCCATGTAGCTCGCTATGTTAGGTATCTATGTTAGCTAGCTAGTGAGTTACTAACTCACTACCTAGCTAGATAACTAGCTGTTAGCCAGGGCAGCTTGCAACATCAGTAAGAAGCTTGCTGTGAAACATTAGTTTTTGCAACTAGTAAGCCAGCTAGCTTGATGCAAAGTCTTCGAACAACAGTTGAACAGATCCGCATAGCTATCTACATCAATAGTCACTCTTTCCGCTATAGTAGTTTAGCAGTGGCGCTAAATCGCTGTTGCCACTCCCAGAAATATGATTTTTTTTTAATTGGGGGGAGGGAAAACGATCTCAATCAACATCAAAATTATTAAAACCAAATCGAAACTGTGTTGAAATTGACGCTTGTAAAACCTTACGGTGCTCACATTTATATTGGGACAGTCTTTATTCATAGTGTAGATGCAGATGGTGTCTTCTATTCAGTATATATCAGCCTCAAGATCAGCTTCATCTCAGTGATTGAATGTTAGTGTGCACAAGTGAGGCCAACAAAGCTTATTGAGTTCTACCATCTGTCTCATCTTGTCAAACTAGTGTATAGCTAGCTAGCTTGAGGGGAGCGCTGGTATGAGCAGTAAAATGGCAAAATGCCTATAATATTATACAGTTGAAGTCGGAAGTTTACATACACCTTAGCCAAATACATTTAAACTCAGTATTTCACAATTCCTGACATTTACTCCGTGTAAACATTCCCTGTCTTAGGTCAGTTAGGATCACCACTTTATTTTAAGAATGTGAAATGTCAGAATAATAGTAGGGAGAATAATTTATTTCAGCTTTTATGTCTTTCATCACATTCCTAGTGGGTCAGAAGTTTATATACACTCAATTAGTATTAGGTAGCATTGCCTTTAAATTGTTTAATTTGGGTCTAACGTTTCGGGTAGCCTACCACAAGCTTCCCACAATAAGTTGGATGAATTTTGGACAGAGCTGGTGTAACTGAGTCAGGTTTGTAGGCCTCCTTGCTCGCACACGCTTTTTCGGTTCTGCCCACAAATTTTCTATAGGATTGATGTCAGGGCTTTGTGATGGCGCACGCAATAGCTTGGTTTTGTTGTCCTTAAGCCATTTTGCCACAACTTTGGAAGTATGCTTGGGTCATTGTCCATTTGGAAGACCCATTTGCGACCAAGCTTTAACTTCCTGACTGATGTCTTCGAGAGGTTGCTTCAATATATCCACATAATTTTCCTCCTCAAGATGCCATATATTTTGTGAAGTGCACCAGTCCCTCCTGCAGCAAAGCACCCCCACAACATGATGCTGCCACCCTGTGCTTCACGGTTGGGATGGTGTTCTTCAGCTTGCAAGCCTCCCCTTTTTCCTCCAAACATAACGATGGTCATTATGGTCAAACAGTTTATTTCTGTATCATCAGACCAGAGGACATTTCTCCAAAAGTATGCTCTTTGTCCCCATGTGCAGTTGCAAATGGTAGTCTTGGCTTTTTTATGGCGGTTTTGGAGCAGTGGCTTCCTTGCTGAGCGGCCTTTCAGGTTATGTCGATATAGGGCTTGTTTTACTGTGGATATAGATGCTTTTGTAGGTACAGGGACACTTCCAATTGACTCAAATGATGTCAATTAGCCTATCAGAAGCTTCTAAAGCCATGACATAATTTTCTGGAATTTTCCAAGCTGTTTAAAGGCACAGTCAACTTAGTGTATGTAATCTTCTAACCCACTGGAATTGTGATACAGTGAATTATAAGTGAAATCATCTGTCTGTAAACATTTGTTGGAAAAATTACAAAGTAGATGTCCTAACCGACTTGCCAAAACTATAGTTTGTTAACAAGAAATGTGTGGCGTGGTTGAAAAACGAGTTTTAATGACTCCAACCTAAGTGTATGTAAACTTCCGACTTCAACTGTACATTCAGCTATGACTTTACGTTCTATAGCCTACTGAAGAAGTGGAACTATAACAATTTAAATTGTGCATGATTTTGTTTGATTAGCCTAAAGTGTTCATTCATTCTTATCTCTGGATGAGCTTTTTTCTATTGTAATTTACAACATTTGTCTTTTCTACAGGAAATGGAGGGGGTATGGTTGAGAGGAGTTGAGAAGCGTCTTAAAAAAGAGAAAGATGAGAGGCTTGAACGTGAGGTTGTCCTTTATAGATGGAGATGAGGAATTTTTGAGAAAGTACATAGAGAAGCTTCAAACAGAAACCAAAACCTAATTCAAAGCAGTTCACTCTCCCAGTAATGAATACTTCCACTATTCATGTGAATGAAGCAGCAAACCAATAGGGTGACGCATAGGAAAACCATGTGACACTAGGGCTAATTGGTGTGGGGTCTATGTTTCTTTCCGAATTGATAGGGACACTGGTTTTAAAAGTGCTGTCGTACACAAAATGGTAAAACACATTGGACATGACTATGCTGACGCAAAACAGGGGGTTGTCACCGCATTGATRCTGAGCTTCTGTCCCTTGTGGAGTTGTTGCTTTCTCAGGGATGCTCTATATCAGAGGTGCTTCTGAAGATTTGTGATTGGGCTATGAGTAAAGGACACGGCAACAAACGACACCGGTGTTACTTTCAAGCCCCTAAAGATGTTCGCAACATCAAACGACGCTTGAAAGCCTTATCAGTCCTTGATGTGAAAGATAACACCAGTGTAGAAAAGCTAGTCAATTCTGATCTGAAGGACAACYTTCTAATCTATCATCCTCTCTGTAATGTATCTAAGCAGCATCTGATGATAGTTGTCCAAAGAAAATGGCCAAAACAACAACTACAAGAGAACCCACATCCCATGGTATTTCTGGATGCCACTAACCTATGGTTATGCGTTCTATGCTATCCTTACCATCAAGCATAGTGGTAGAGGACTTCCTATAGCATGTTTAATTCTGAGGAAACAACTGACACTATAGGGGAGGTATTTCGAGAAATTACGGCAGGCCAATCCATGCTTAATTCCCAGTCAAGATCATCATTAKATTTTTGGTAAAACACTTGTCTAATACCATTGTATACACTTTATTGTGGACAGTGTTCAAAAAATMTTGTCATCATAATCAACATTCTTATTAATTGCTTTAATACTCACTATTTCGGGAACCTCATCTCGTACTGTGTGCAACCAACCACCATAACATAACGTGTGACCCTCYCTTCTAACCTGTAACAATCCTTCCATCCGTCCCTCCATTCATCCATCCATTTCTAGCTCTCTATTTTATTTCACTTGTGTTTGGTTTTATATGTCTGTGATGAATGATAGAGACTAAATGCTAAATGACTTAAATATAAATGTAAATAAGAGACTGACCTCATATATCCTACTTCTGATTTTATTCAATGACGAAGGTGCATAAAGACGAATTCCTCCCCATGTACTTAACACAAACGTCTCATTCGCCGTATCGTATAGTTCTCTCCGTTACTCTTTTTTTGAATTGACATTAGCACAGTATACATGATCCTAAATCTAGCTCCAAGACAGCAGCAATTAGAAATAACGAAGAAGCGGATTGTGCTGATTTAAAGGCACACTGAACCATGCCGCGCGTCATAGTTTCAAGTCTGTGGATAGTGCTCAAACAATGACGTCATATCTGAAATCCTCCGTCTTTATGCACCTTCGCCATTGAAGCAGGGCCTAATGGCTTTGTTCTTGTAATATGTCAATAGGCAGTTAGAAGATGGTTGACTAGGAGAAATGGGGGCAGCATGTCTGTGGGGAGCCGCAATAGGGCCATTATCCTTGTCTTCTATATATTCATGTGACTGGTAAACGTGCTTCTTGGAAAAAAACMTTGCTAGTTTGTTAGCTTGCTAGCTAAGCTAACYTTAGCTAGCTAACTTAGCTAGCTAGATTCCCAAAGTAGCCATATCCCCCCTCTCCAAATTTTTTTTGTTAAATAGGCTTCTATTCAGAGTAAATTATGCTAGTTAGCAAGCTTGCAATCAAGCTAAAACGATTTAATTTATTTCTTAAAAAGCTCTCATCTACTCATTCAACTTACCTCTTGGATATGGCTTGCACAAAATAATTTTGCTAGCTAGCATGTTAACAGGCACCTGTCGTGGTGGATCATGATTACTGTTGGACTTGCAAAAAAATCTTGTTGTTGCCTCGCGTAAACCAAGCCTCTTGACCTTTTTGCAACAACCAATGATAACCCTTCTGCCCTAAGAATAGAGTTCGCTTTATATCAATCTGCAAAATGCACATTCTATTTTAATCTATCAGGCAGATGGAGTTGACAGTTTATGCTTGTGACCATGGTCATTCCAATATTGTTTCTTGAAATCTATCAAAAGTAGATACATTTACAGACTATAAGTGGTCTTGTTCCACTACATGTAATGAGGACATGAATAAGGGGTTCTTATCCCCCTAGAGTTGATTTCTACAGCCCCGCGGAAATCTAACTCGCATAATAATAAAAAATCCCACAACAATCCATCAGTAAAAGCTAGAGATATCAGTTTCTTTGCATTGGATGCGTCTCAATCCACCGCATACGCCGATGTCGCACTTCCGCATCTGCGGTGAAAGGTGACAGAGCTAGAGCGGTGTTTGTCAGACCATGAGACATCCCGAAAATCGGTCTTCTCCCAAAATCGTCTGTAGCGTCCGAGCAGTTTGGCCTASAGTTTTGCTTAGTTTTTTAAGGACTATCTGTTGTTCAATGTAGTAAATCTGTTACTCAACGTGTTTGTATGGGCTATTAGCAGTAAGGCCAAATAAATGTTCATAAAGAGTTGTGTTTATATATTTTTTGGACACTTCAAAATCAAATAGCTAAATGAGCCTTGGTCTGACCTTCTTAAAATATTTCCATATAGCTTAGTAGAACCCCTCCTCCCCGCTCCCCTCAGCTTAAACAGGCCTTAGACGGTAGAGGGTTATGGTATAGCTGACCCTGCTCATTCCTGATTAATTTAGGCTTTTAGACAGATCTGATTGAGTAAACCAAGGGCTCTATTCAATCTGTAAAGCTGAAGCATTACAGATTCCGCAATAGAAATGTTAAGGTAATTTCCAATTGAGCCGATTGRAAAGATCGACGCTGGAGACGAGAAGCAGGTACAGGGATTGAACATTTAATGAAGCACYGGCATTAAACAGAACGGGAACAGCGTCTGGACGGGAAAAATAACGACGACGTCAATGCTGACACAGGGAATAAAGTGTAGGTCAGACAAATATAGAGGGGTAATCAACAAAGTAATGGAGTCCAGGTGAGTCCAATATTGTGCAGCTGCACGTAATGATGACAGATGTGCGTAAGGAAGGGAATCCTGGCGCCATCGAGCGCCAGAGAGGGGGAGGGTGAGAGCAGGCTTGACAGTACCCCCCCCCCCCTCTAGGGGTGCCACCCGGTGTCCCACCTGGGCGAGCCTGACGGGCCAGGCCAAGGCATGGGCGCTGGACAAGCTGGCTAAGGCATAGAAGCCTGACGAGCTGCCAGAGGCGTGGGAGCCTGGCGAGCCAGCTGAGGCTTGGGAGCCTGACGATCCRACTGAGGCATGGGAGCCTGATGAACCGGCTGAGCCGTGGGAGCCTGATGTGCCGGCTGAAGCATGACATGGGGTGGGCGCCTGCCAAGCCAACCTAGGCAAGAAGACGTCTCAAGCGAGCTAAGGCATGGAAGCCCGACGAGTTAGCTGAAGCACCCCCGGTTCCATCGGTGACGGCACCCAGACCCGACATCACCAACTAAAACAAAAAGCCCAAACTCCCTGATGCTTCCTTTCATGGTGTCAGCATTCTGTAGGGATCGACGCTGGAGAGGTTAAGCAGGTACAGGAACATTTAATGAAACATGGACATGAAACAGAACAGGAACAGCGTCTGGACAAGGGAAAAATAACTACACAAATGCTGATACAGGGAACAAAGTGAGGAGCAGACAGATATAGAGGGGGTAATCAACAAAGTAATTGAGCCCAGGTGAGTCCAATATTGCGCAGCTGCGCGTAATGATGGTGACAGGTGTYCGTAATGAAGGGCAGCCCTCGTAATGAAGGGCAGCCCTCAAGCGCCAMAGAGGGGGAGTGGGTGCAGGCATGACACCGATATATGCAGSTAAAGCGGGTACATTGCCTTTAKATTTCAATCACACTGTAAAGCTGAACCTCCGCAATGAAAATGGAATAAAACCCAAAATCTCTGGACACACCTTTTAGGAATCAATGTTTTGAGATAAATGTTATTTAAAGTCACAAATGGCTATTGCAAGAAACTACATATGTAATTTTTCAGTAAATATACATTTTTGCCAGTTTTGAGAATTGAAAAAACTTTTTTTGCAGATATCCTTTGCTCCGTACAATGGCATTTCCAGGCCATTTCCAAAGAGCCTACATGAAAATTAAATTAATAATATGACATATTTTCCCTTATAAAATTCCCTTAAATATACATTTTAAGATCAAATAATGAAAAAAAAATCTGTGGGCATGATAGAAAATGACAATTCCCTATAAGGCATGGTAGAATATTGCAGTTCTCTATTTTGCAAGGTAGAATATTGAAGATTTCAAAAGGCATTGTAAAATATTGCAGTTCCCTATGTATAAGGATGTATAAGAATATTGGAATCTCTATATTGCATGGTAGAATAATTCAGTTCCCTATAGGACATGGTAGATTTTTGCAGTTCTCTATAGGGAATGGTAGAGTATTGCAGGTCCCTATGGGGCATGGTAGAATTTAGCAGTTCTCTATAGGGCATAGAAAAATATTGGAGATATCTATATGGCATGGAGCATTTTTGCAATTCTCTATATTGCATGGTAGAATATTGCAGTTCCCTATAGGATATATAAGAATATTGCAGTTCCCTGTGAGACATTGTAGAAAATTGCAGTTCCCTATAGGCTATGGTATAATCTTGCTGTTCACTATAGGTCATGGTAAAATATTGCAGGTCCCTATTTTGATTGGTAGAATATTGCTGGTCCCTATAGGGCATTGTAGAATATTGCAGTTCCCCATAGGATGTATAAGAATATTGCAATCTCTATATTGCATGGTAGAATATTTCAGTTCCCTATAGGGCATGGATAAATATTGGAGTTCTCTATAAAGCATGGTAGAATATTGCAGTTCACTATAGGGCATGGTAAAATATTGCAGTTCCCTATATTGCATGGTAGAATATTGCAGTTCCCTATATTGCATGGTAGAATATTGCAGTTCCCTATAGGGCATTGTAGAATGTTGCAGTTCCCAGTATTGCATGGAAGAATATTGCAGTTCCCTATATTGTATGGTAGAATATTGCAGTTCTCTATAGGGCATGGTAGAATATTGCAGTTCCATGCAAGGAATTGTTAAATTTTGCAGATCCCTATAAGCCGTGGTAGATTATTGCAGTTCCTTACATTGTATTGTATAATTTTGCAGTTCCCTGTAAGGCATTGTAGAATATTGCAGTTCCTGTAAGGCATTGTAGAATATTGCAGTTCCCTGTAAGGCATTGTAGAATATTGCCATTCCCTGTAAGGCATTGTAGAATATTGCAGTTCCCTATAGGCATGGGAGAATATTGCAGTTCCCTGTAAGGCATTGTAGTGTATTGCAGTTCCCTGTAAGGCATTGTAGAATATTGCAGTTCCCTGAGGCATTGTAGAATATTGCAGTTCCCTGTAAGGCATGGTTAGAATATTGCAGTTTCCCTGTTAGGCATGTGTAGAATATTTGCAGTTCCCTGTAAGGCATTGGTAGAATATTGCAGTTCCCTGTAAGCATTGTAGAATATTGCAGCTCCCTGTAAGGCATTGGTAGAATATTGCAGTTCCCTATAGGGCATGGGAGAATATTGCAGTTCTCTATAGGCCATGGTTGAATATTGCAGTTCCCTATAGGATATATAAGAATATTGCAGTTCCCTATGAGACATTGTAGAATATTAAAGTTCCTTTTATGGCATGGTATAATCTTGCTGTTCCCTATAGGGCATGGTAGAATATTGCAGATCCCCATAGGGCATGGTAGAATATTTCAATTCCCTGTAAGGCATTGTAGAATATTGCAGTTCCCTGTAAGGCATTGTAGAATATAGTAGTTCATTATATGGCAAGGTAGAATATTGCAGTTTGCTGTAGGATATACAAGAACATTTCAGTTCCCCATAGGGCATGGTAGAATATTTCAATTCCCCATAGGGCATGGTAGAATATTGCAGTTCCCTATAGGGCATGGTAGAATATTMCAGTTCCCRATAGGSCATMGTWGAATATTGCAGWTCCCTACAGGTCATGGTAGAATATTGCAGGTCCCTATATTGCATGATAGAGTATTGCTGGTCCCTATAGGGCATTGTAGAATATTGCAGTTCCCAATAGGGCATGGTAGAATATTGCAGTTCCTGTAGGGCATGGTAGAATATTGCAGTTCTCAATATTGCATGGTAGAATATTTCAGTTCCCTGTGGGCATGGTAGAATATTGCAGTTCTCTATATTGCATGTTAGAAAATTACTGTTCCCTGTATGGCATCGTGGATATTGCATTTTTCTATATTGCAAGTTAGAACATTTCAGTTCCCAAAAGGGCATGGTACAATATTGCAGTTATCAATGAGGCATGGTAGAGAATTGCAGTTCTCTGTATGGCATGGTAGAATTTTGCAGTTCTCTATTTTGCAAGGTTGAATATTGAAGCTTTCAAAAGGCATGGTGGAATATTGCAGTTCTCTGTATGGCATGGTAGAATACTGCAGTTCTCTATTTTGCAAGGTAGAATATTGAATCTTTCAAAATGCATGGTAGAATATTGCAGGTCCCTATAGGGCATTGTAGAATATTGCAGTTCCTATAGGACATGGTAGAATATTGCAGTTCTCAATATTTCATGGTAGAATATTTCAGTTCCCTATAGGTCATGGTAGAATATTTCAGGTCCCTGTAGGGCACGGTAGAATATTGCATTTCCCTGTGGGCATGGTAGAATATTGCAGTTCTCTACATTGCATGTTAGAACATTACTGTTCCCTTTATGGCATCGTGGAATATTGCAGTTCTCTATATTGCAAGGTAGAATATTGCAGTTCCCAAAAGGGCATGGTACAATATTGCAGTTCTCTATATGGCATGGTAGAATATTGCAGTTCTCTATTTTTCAAGGTTAAATATTGAAGCTTTCAAAAGGCATGGTGGAATACTGTAGTTCCCTATATGGCATGGTAGAATATTGCAGTTCTCTATTTTGCGAGGTAYAATATTGAATCTTTCAAAATTCATGGTTGAAAATTGCAGTTCCCTGTAGGATATATAAGAATTTTGCTGTTCCCTGTATTGCATGGTAGATTATTGCAGTTCACTATATTGCATGGTAGAATTTTGCAGTTCCCTATATTGCATGGTAGTGTTTTGCAGATCTCTATAGGATATATAAAAATTGTCACGACTTCGGCTCCTCTCCCTGTTCGGGCGGTGCTCGGCGGTCGTCGTCCCCGGCCTACTAGCTGCCACCGATCCATTTAACCTTTTCCAGTTCACGTCCCGGGTTTGGAGGGCGTTCATGGAGCATCTGGTTTTCACCCCGAGAGTAATGGGCAGGTGGAGAGAGTAAACCAGGATGTGGATAGGTTTCTGCGGTCGTATTGCCAGGACCGGCCAGGGGAGTGTGCGAGGTACGTGCCATGGGCAGAGATGGCCCAGAACTCACTCCTCAACTAACCTTTCGCCCGTTCAGTGCGTGTTGGGGTATCAGCCGGTCCTGGTACCGTGGCATCCGAGCCAGACCGAGGCTCCTGTGGTGGAGGACTGGGTGAAGTGCTCGAAGGAGACCTGGGAGGCCGTCCACGGGCACCTGAAACGGGCCGAAGGGCGGCAGAAAACGAGCGCTGCCCGCCACCGCAGTGAGGCCCCGGTGTTCGCATCGGGGGACCGGGTCTGGCTCTCGACCCGAAACCTGCCCCTCCGCCTGCCCTGCCGGAAGCTGGGTCCGTGGTTTGTGGGGCCATTTAAAGTCCTGAGGAGAATAAACGAGGTGTGTTATAGTTTACAGCTCCCCTCTTATTACCGTATTAACCCCTCATTTCATGTGTCTCTCCTCAGGCCGGTGGTAGCTGGTCCGCTAGCTGAGGTACGGGAGGTCCCTCCGCCCCCCCTTGACATCGAAGGGTCCCCGGCGTACACAGTACGATCCATACTGGATTCCAGGCGTCGAGTGAGGGGCCTGCAGTACCTCGTGGATTGGGAGGGGTACGGTCCGGAGGAGAGATGCTGGGTGCCGGTGGAGGAGTCTTGGACCCATTCTCTGGCGTGATTTCACCGCCTCCATCCGGATACGCCCTGCGCCTTCGTCCCGAGGCCGGCTGGCGGCGCTTCTGCGGCTAGGGCGCGCATCGGGGGGGGGGGGGGGGATACTGTTCACAACTTCCACCGAAGTTGCTCCTCTCCTGTTTCGGGCAATGCTCGTTGTCGGTTCGTCGCCGGCCTACTAGCTGCCACCCGATCCTTTTCCGTTTGTGTCTGTCTGTATTGTTTACACTGTGTTTCTTGTTAGCTAACTGATTTTTGTGGGTAATAATTTACCTCCGCTGCCTGCGAGTCTTTGTGCGGGATTGTTTGCTGTGGGGACGTTATTTAGTGGTGCGTGTCTGCACCACAGGGTTTCTTTTCTCTCTGCAGTTGTGCCGTTTTGGTATTGAGTTTAGTAGTAGAGGTTTCTCCTCCGTGTGTGTTACGCTTCATTCCCTGTGTGTGTGGCAATCTGGTTTTGGGCGTGTTTTTGTCCCATGTTGTAGTTGTGTTGGGAATGCTCATCAATCTTTTGCCACTGGGATTTCCTTGCTCTCCTGCTCCTGATTCCTGCACCTCCCTCCCTATATTGCATGGTAGAATATTGCAGTTCTCTATAGGGCATGGTAGAATATTGCAGTTCCCTATATTGCATGGTAGAGTTTTGCAGTTCTCTATAGGGCATG
>NC_036843.1:2962825-2974918 GCF_002910315.2 Salvelinus sp. IW2-2015
TTTTAATGACTCCAACTAATCGTATATGTAAATTTCCACTTCAACTGTACATTCAGCTATGATTTACACGTTCGTATAGCCTACTGAAGAAGTGAACTATAACAATTTTTAAAAATTGTGCATGATTTTGTTTTGATAGCCTAAAGTGTTCATTTCATTCTTATCTGGATGACTTTTCTATTGTAATTTAAACCAACATTGTCTTCTACAGGAAAGAGGGGGTTACGGTTGAGAGGAGTTGAGAAGCGTCTTAAAAAAGAGAAAGGATGAGGAGGCTTGAACGTGAGGTTTGTCCTTTATAGATTGAAGATCGAGGATTTGTTGAGAAATTACATTAGAGAAGCTTCAAACAGAAACCAAAACCTAATTTTCAAAAGCAGTTCACTCTCCCAGTAATGAATACTTTCCACTATTCATGTGAATGAAGCAGCAACCAATAGGCGGTGACGCATAGGAAAACCATTGTGACACTAGGGCTAATTTGGAGACTGTGCTATGTTTCCTTTCCGAATTGATAGCGGAACTGCCGTTTACAAAAGTGATGTGTACACAAAATTGGGTAAACACATTGGACACTGACTATGTGACGCAACAGTGGGGTGTCCACCGCATGATTCTGACGCTTCTGTCTTGTGGAGTTGTTGCTTTCTCAGGAATGCTCTATATCAGAGCTGCTTCACTGAGATTTGGATTTGGCTGCTATGAGAAAGGACACGGCAACAAACGACCGGCTGTTACTTCAAAGGCTAAAGATGTCGCAACAATCAAACGACGCTGAAAGTCTATCAGTCCTCTCGATGTGAAATAAACACCAGTTAGAAAAAGCTAGTCCACATTTTCTTGATCTGAAGGAAACGTTCTCAATCTACACTCCTCTCTTAATGTAATCTACAGCAGCATCTTGATGACTCAGTTGTCCAACACAGAAAATGGCCAAAACAACAACTAAAAAGAGAACCCCACATTTCCCATGGTTATTTTCTGGTGCCACTAACCTATGGTTATGCGTTCTATGCTATCCCCCCCCCCCCCCCCCTACCAATCAAGGCATAGTTGGTAGAGGGACTTCCTATATAGCTGTTTAAATTCTGAGAAAACAACTGACACTATAGGGAGGTATTCGAGAAATTACGGCAGGCCAATCCCATGCTTACATTCCCAGTCAAGATCATCATAAATTTTGGTTAAACACTTTGTTCTAATACCATTGTATTTTACACTTTATTGTGGACAGTTTCAAAAAATTTCGTCAATATAATCAACATTTCTTATTAATTGCTTTTATACTACTATTTCGGGAACCTTCATCTCGTACTGTGTTGCACCAACCACCATAACATAACGTGTGGACCCTCACTTCTAAACCTGTAAACCAATCCTTCCATCGTCCCTCATTCATCCATCCATTTCTAGCTCTCTATTTTTATTTCACTTTGTGTTGGTTTATATGTTGTTAATGAAGATGCATAGAGGACTTAAAATTGCTAAATGACTTAAAATATAAATGTAAATAGAACTGACCTTTCATATATCCTACTTTCTGATTATTATTTCAATGACGAAGGTGCTATAAAGACGGAATTCCTCCCCATGTACTAACACAAACGGCTCATTCGCCGTAACATCGTATAGTCTTCTCCGTTACTCTTTTTTGAATTTGACATTAGCACCCATATACATGATTCCTAAATCTAGCTCCAATGACAGCAGCATTAGAAATACGAATAAGCGGATTGTGATGATTTAAAGGCACACTGAACCATGCGCGAGGTCCATTAGTTTCAAGTCTTGTGGATAGGTGCTCAAACAATGACGTCATATCTGAAATCCTCCGTCTTTATTGCACTTCGCCATGAAGGCAGGGCCTAATGGCTTTGTTTCTGCTGAATATGTCAATAGGCAGTTAAAGAGGTGGGGACTAGGGAAATGGGGGCCAGCATTGTCTGTGGGGAAGCCGCAAATAGGCCATTTATCCTGTCTTTCTATATATTCATGTGACTTGTAAACGTGCTTTTTTTCTGGAAAAAAAAACTTTGCTAGTTTGGTTTTAGCTTGCTAATAGCTAACTAACGTTAGCTAAGCTAACTTAGCTAGCTAGATTCCCAAAGTAGCATGTATCCCCCTCTCAAATTTTTTTTGTTAAATAGTTCTATTCAGAGTTAAATTATGCTAGTAGCAAGCTTGCAATCAAGCTAAAACGATTTTAAATTTATTTTTTCTTTTAAAAAGCTCTCATTACCATTTCAACTTACCTCTTGGATAATGGCTTGCCAAAATAATTTTGCTAGCTAGCATGTTAACAGGCACCTGTCGTGGTGGATCATGATTACTGTGGACTTCAAAAAAACTTGTTGTTTGCCTCGCGTTAAACCAAGCTCTGACCTTTTTGCCAACAACCAATGATAACCCTTCTGCCCTGAATTAGAGTTCGCTTTATATCCAATCTGCCAAAATGCACATTTTCTATTTTAATCTATCAGGGCAGATGGAGTGACAGTTTATGCTTGTGACCATGGTCATTCCAATATTGTTTCTTGAAATCTATCAAAGTAGATACATTTACAGGACTATAAGTGGTCTTGTCTTCCACTACATGTAATGAGGACATGAATAAGGGGTTCTTATCCCCCTAGAGTGATTTCTACAGCCCCCGCGAAATCTAACTCGCATAATAATAAAAAATCCCACAACAATCCATCAGGTAAAAGGCTTAGAGATATCAGTTTCTTTGCATTGGATGCACCGTCTCAATCCACCGCATACGCGATGTTCGCCTTCCGCATCTGCGGTGTGAAAGGTAGACAGAGCTAGAGCGTGTTTGTCAGACCATGAGGACATTCCCGAAAATCGGTCTTTTCTCCCCAAAATCGTCTGTAGCGTATCGAGCAGTTTGGCCTAGAGTTTTGCTTAGTTTTTTTAAGGACTATTCTGTTGTTCATGTAGTAAATTCTGTTTACTCAACGTGTTGTATGGCTATTAGCAGTAAGTTGCCAAATAAATGGTTCATTAAAGAGTTGTGTTTATATATTTTTTGGACACTTACAAAATAAATAGCTAAATGAGCCTTGGTCTGACCTTCTTTAAAATATTTCCATATAGCTTAGGAGAAACCCCTCCTCCCCGCTATCCCCTCAGCTTAAACAGGCCTTAGACGGTAGAGGGTTAGGTTATAGCTGGACCCTGCTTTCATCCTGATTTAATTTAGGCTTTTAGACAGACGATTGAGTAAACCAAGGGCTTCTATTCAACTGTAAAGCTGAAGCATTACAGATCCGCAATAGAAAATGTTAAGGTAATTTTCCAATTGAGCCGATTGGTTTAAAGATCGGACGTGGAGACAGGAGCAGTACAGGGATTGAAACATTTAATGGCACGGGGCATAAACAGAACGGAAAGCGTCTGGACGGTGAAAAATAACGACGACGTCCAATTTGCTGACACAGGGAATAAAGTGTAGTAAACAGACAAATATAAGGGGTATCAACACAGTAATGGAGTCCATGTGAGTCCATATTGTGCAGGCTGGCACGTTCTAATGATGGGGGACAGATGTGCGTACAGGAAGGGAACCTGGCGCCATCGAGCGCCAGAACAGAGAGGGGGAGGGTTGAGAGCAGCTTTGACAGTACCACCCCCCCCCCTCTAGGGGTGCCACCCGGTGTCCCACTGGGCGAGCCTGACGGCCAAGGCCAAGGCATGGGCGCTGCACAAGCTGGGCTAAGCATAGAAGGCCTGACGAGCTGCCAGAGGCGTGGACCTGGCGAGCCAAGCTGAGCTTGGGAGCCTGACGATCCCACTGAGGCATGGGAGGCCTATGAACCGGGCTGAGCCGTCGGAGCCTGATGTGCCGGCTGAAGCATGACATGGGGTGGGGCCTGCCAACCAACCTCAGGCACAAGAAGACGTATCAAGCGAGCTAAGGCATGGAAGCCCGACGATTAGCTGAAGCACCCCCGGTTTCCATTCGGTGACGGCACCAGACCCGAACATCACCAACTTAAAACAAAAAGCCCAAACTCCCTGATGCTTCCTTCATGG
Source organism: Salvelinus sp. IW2-2015 (assembly GCF_002910315.2). Lineage (NCBI taxonomy): Eukaryota > Metazoa > Chordata > Actinopteri > Salmoniformes > Salmonidae > Salvelinus > Salvelinus sp. IW2-2015. The sequence continues at coordinate 2,966,864 of NC_036843.1, forward strand.
TGTCAGACATTTCTGTAGGGATCGACGCTGGAAGGAGGTTAAGCATTGTACATGAACATTTTAATGAAAACATGGACATGAAACAGAAACAGGAACAGCGTCTGGACAAGGGAGAAAAATTAACTACACAAATTGCTGATACACGGGAAACAAATGAGGAGCAGACAGATTATAAAAGAGGGGAATCAACAAAGTAATTGAAGCCAGTGTTGAGTCCAATATTGCGCAGTGCGCGTAATGATGAGGTGACAGCGTGTACGTAAAATGAAGGGCAGCCCTCGTAATGAAGGGCAGCCCTCAAGCGCCAGAGAGGGGAGTGGGTGCAGGGCATGAACCCGATTATGCCAGCTAAAGCGGGCGGTACATTGCTTTAAATTTTCAATCACACTGTAAAGCTGGAAGCCTCCGCAATGGAAAACTGGAAATTAAAACCCAAAATCTCTGGAACCACACCTTTAGGATCAATGTTTTGAGATAAATGTTATTTAAAGTTCACAAATGGCTATTGCAAAGAAACTACATATGTAATTTTTCAGTAATATACAATTTTTGCCAGTTTGAGAATGAAAAACTTTTTTTGCAGATATCCTTTGCTCCGTACAATGGCATTTCAAGCCATTTCCAAAGAGCTACATGAAATAAATTAATAATTATTTGAATATTTCCCTTATAAAATTCCCCTTAAATATACATTTTTAAGATCAAATACATGAAAAAAAAAATCTGTGGCATGGATAGAAAATGACAATTCCCTATAAGGCCATTAGGATAGGAATATTGCAGATCCCTGTGGGCATGTTAGAAATTGCAGTTTTCTCTATATTGCATGGTAGAATATTGCGTCCTCTATTTTGCAAGGTAGTAGAATATCTGCAGTTCCCTTTAGAGCATTGTAGAATATTGCAGGTCCCGATAGGGCATGGTAAATATTGCAGGGTTCCCGATAGGGCATGGTAGAATATTGGCATTCCCTGGCGGGCATGGTAGAATATTGCAGTTCCTCTATATTGGCATGTCAGAAAAATTACTGTTCCCTGTATGCACGTGGATATTGAAGTTAGAACATTTCGTTTCCCAAAAGGGCATGGACAATATTGCAGATCTTATATTGCATGTTAGAATTATTGCAATCTCTATATTTGCATGGTAGAATATTTCAGTCCCTGATGGGCCAGAAAATATTGGCAGTTCTTATAGGGATTGGAAGAATATTGCAGTTCTCTATTTTTGCAAGGTAAATATTGAAGATTTCAAAAAGGCATTGTAAAATATTTGACAAGTTCCCATATAGGACTGTATAAGAATATTGGAACTCTATATTGCATGGTAGAATATCAGTTTCCTATAGGACATGTAGATTTTTGCAGTTTCTATAGGGCAATGGTAGAGTTATGCAGGGTCCCATGCGGCATGGTAGATAGAATTTAGCAGTTTCTCTACTAGGGCATAGAAAAAATATGGGATATCTTATATGGCAATGGAGCAATTTTTTTGGCAATTCTCATATTGCATTGGTAGAATATTTGCAGTTCCCTATAGGATATATAAGAATATTGCAGTTCCCTGTGAGACATTGTAGAAAATGCAGTTCCTATAGGCCTATGGTATAAATCTGCTGTTCACTATAGGTCATGGTAAAATATGCAGGTCCCCTATTTTTGCATTGGTAGAAAATATGCTGGTCCTTATAGGGCATTGTAGAATATTGCAGTTCCCCATAGGAGTGTATTAAGATTATTGCAATCTCTATATTGCATGTAGAATATTTCAGTTCCCTATAGGGCATGGATAAATATTGGAGTTCTTCTATAAAGCATGGTAGAATATTGCAGTTCACTAATTAGGCGCATGGTAAAATATTTGCGTTCCCTTATATTGCATGGTGAATATTGCAGTTCCCTATATTTGCATGGTAGAATTATTGCAGTTCCCTATACGGCATTGTTTTAGAATGTTGCAGTTCCCAGTATTGCATGGAAGAATATTGCAGTTCCCTTATATTGTATGGAGAATATTGCAGTTCTCTAAGGGCATGGTGTAGAATATTTGCAGTTTCCATGCAAGGGAATTGTTAAATTTTTGCAGATCCCTATAAGCCGTGTAATTATTGCAGTCTCCTTACATTGTATTGTATAATTTTTGCAGTTCCCTGTAAGGCATTGTTAGAATATTGCAGTTCCTGTAAGGCATTGTAGAATATTCTGCAGTTCCCTGGTAAGGGCATTTGTAGAATATTGCCATTCCACTGGTAATGGCATTGTAGAATATTGCAGTTAAACCCTATAGGCAGGGAGAATATTGCAGTTTCCCTGTAAGGCATTGTAGGTATTGCAGTTCCCTGTAACATTGTAGAATATTGCAGTTCCCTGACGGCATTGCTAGAATATTGCAGTTCCTGTAAGGGCATTGTTAGAATTGTTGCAGTTTCCCTGTATAGGCATGGTAGAATATGCAGTTCCCTGTAAGGCATTGTAGAAATATTGCAGTTCCCTGTAAGCATTGTAGAATATTGCAGCTCCCTGTAAGTGCATTGGTAGAATATTGCAGTTCCCTATAGGGCATGGGAATATTGCAGTTCTCTATAGGCCATTGGTTGAATATTGCAGTTCCTCATACGGATATATAGAATATTGCAGTTCCCTATGAGAATTGTAGAAGTATAAGTTCCTTTTATGCATGGTATATCTTGCTGTCCCATAGGGCATGGTAGAATATTGCAGATCCCCATAGGGCAGGTAATATTTCAATTCCCTGTAAGGCATTGTAGAATATTGCAGTTCCCTGTAAGGCATTGTAGAATATGTTAGCATTATATGCAAGGTAGAATATTGCAGTTTGCTGTAGGATATACAAGAACATTTCAGTTCCCATAGGGATGGTAGATATTCAATCCCATAGGGCAAGGAGAAAGCAGTTCCCTATAGGGCATGGTAGAATATTTCAGTTCCCTAAGGCCATGGTTGAATATGCAGATCCACTAGGCATGGTAGAATATGCAGGTCCTATATTGCTGATAGAGTATTGCTGGTCCCTATAGGCATTGTAAGAATATTGCAGTTCCAATAGGGCATTGTAGAATTTGCAGTTCCTGTAGGGCATGTAGAATATTGCAGTTCTAATATTGCATGGTAGAATATTTCAGTTCCCTGTGGGCATGGTGAATATTGCAGTTCTCTATATTGCATGTTGAAAATACTGGTTCGCGATGCAATCGTGGATATTGCCAGTTATTCTATATTGCAAGTTAGAACATTTCACCTCCAATAAGGGCATGGTACAATTATTGCAGTTATCAATGAGGCATGGTAGAGAATTGGCAGCTTTCTCTGTATGGCATGGTAGAATTTTGCAGTTCTCTATTTTGCAAGGTTGAATATTGAAGCTTTCAAAAAGGCCTAGGTGAATATTGCTGTTCTTCTGTATGCATGTGTAGAATCTGCAGTTTCTATTTTTGCAAGGTAGAATATTGAATCTTTCAAAATGCATGGTAGAATATTGCAGGTTCTCATACGGGCATTGTAGAATATTGCAGTCTCTATAAGGACATGGTAGACAATTGCAGTTCTCTCAATATTTCATGGTAGAATATTTCAGTTCCCTATTAGGTCATGGTAGAATATTTCAGGTCCTGTAGCGGACGCGCTCAGAATATTGCATTTCCCTGTGGGCATGGGTAGAATTGCAGTTCTTCTACATTGCATGTTAGAACAACACTTCCTTAGGCATGTGGAATTTGCAAGTTTTCTCTATATGCAAGTAGAATATTGCAGTTCCCAAATAAGGGCATGTACAATATTGCAGTTTCTATTATTGGCATGGTAGAATATTGCAGTCTTCTATTTTTCAAGGTTAAATAATTGAAGCTTTCAAAAGGCATGGTGGGAATACTGTAGTTCCCTATATGGCATGGTAGAAAAGTTGCAGTTCTCTATTTTGGCGAAGTAAATATTGAATCTTTCAAAATTCGATGGTGTGAAAATTGCAGTTTTCCCTGTAGCGGATATATAAGATTTTTGCTGTTCCTGATTGCATGGTAGATTATTGCAGTTCAGTATATTGCATGAAGAATTTGCAGTTCCTATTGCATGGTAGTTTTTGCAGATCTCTATCAGGATATATAAAAATTGTCACGATTCTTGGCCTCCTCTCCCTGTTTCGGGCGGTGCTCGGCCGTCGTCGTCCCCGGCCTACTAGTGCACGATCCATTGTAACCTTTCCAGTTCAACGTCCCGGGTTTGGAGGGCGTTCATGGAGCATCTGGTTTTCACCCGAGGAAGAAGTAATGGGCAGGTGGAGAGAGTAAACCAGGATGTGGATAGCGTTTTGCGGTCGTATTTGCCAGGACCGGCCAGGGGAGTGTGCGAGGTACCGTGCATGGGCAGCAGATGGCCCAGAACTCACTCCTTCAATCTAACCTTGTCGCCCCGTTCAGTTGCGTTTTGGGGTATCAGCCGGTCCTGGTACGTGGTGCATCCGAGCCAGACGAGGGCTCCTGTGGTTGGAGGACTGGGTGGAAGTGCTTCGAAGGAGACCTGGGGATGCCGGTCCACGGGAGCCTTGGAAAGGCCCGAAGGCGGCAGAAAACGAGCGCTGGCCGCCACCTGGCAGTGAGGCCCGGTGTTCGCATCGGTGGGGACCGGGCTTGGCGTCTTCGAACCCGAAACCTGCCCTCCGGCCTGCCTGCCGGAAGCTGGGTCCGTGGTTTGTGGGGCCATTTTTAAAGTCCTGAAGGAGAATATAACGAGGTGTGTTATAGTTTACAGCTCCCTCTTATTACCGTATTTAACACCCTCATTCATGTGTTCTCCTCAGGCGCGGTGGTAGGTGGTCCGCTAGCTGAGGTACGGTGAGGTCCTCGCCCCCCTTGACATCGAAGGGTCCACGAGCGTACACAGTACGATCCATTACTGGATTCCAGGCGTCGAGTGAGGGGCCTGCAGAGCTACATAGCCTACCTGTGGATTGGGAGGGGTACGGTCCGGAGGAGAGATGCTGGGTGCCGGTGGAGGACGTCTTGGACCCATCTCTGCTGGGTGATTTCACCGCCTCCATCCGGATCGCCCTGCGCCTCGTCCCCGAGGCCGGCGGCGGCGCTTTGGCGGTAGGGCGCGCATCGGGGGGGGGGGGGGGGTACTGTCACAACTCCCCGAAGTGTGCTCCTCTCTGTTTCGGGGCAATTGCCTCGCTGCGTTCGTCGCCGCGCCTACTAGCTGCCACCCGATCCATTTTTCCGTTGTGTGTCTGTCTGTATTGTTTACACATGTGTTTCTTGTTTAGAACTGATTTTGTGGGTATAATTTACCTCCGCTGCTTGCGAGTCTTTGTGCCGGGGATAAATTGTTTGCTGTGGGGACGTTATTTAGTGTGCTGTCTGCACCACAGGGTTTCTTTTCTCTCTTGCAAGTTGTGCCGTTTTGTATTGAGTTAGTAGTAGAGGTTTCTTCCTCCTGTTGTGTTACGCTTCATTTCCCTGTGTGGTGTGCGAATCTGGTTTTGGGCGTGTTTTTGTCCAGTGTGTAGTTTGTGTTGGAATGCTCATTCAACTCTTTTGCCACTGCGGATTTCTCTGCTCGCCTGCTCCCTGATTTCCTGCACCTCCCTCCGTATATTGGATGGTAGAAAATTATTTGCAGTTCTCTATAGGGCATGGAGAATATTTGCGTTTCCCTATATTGCATGGTAGAGTTTGCAGTTCTCTAATAGGGCATGGTATAGAATATCTGCAGTTCCCTATATTGCTGGTAGAATATTGCAGTTCGCTATGGCATGGTTAGAATATTGCCAGTTTCCCATACTGCATTGCGTAGAATATTGCAGTTTGCTAATGGCATGGTTAGAATTATTGCAGTTTCTTATAGGGGCATGGTAGAATATTGCAGTTCCCTATAATCCGTGGTAGAATATTTGCAGTTCCTTATATTGCATTGTAAATTTTGGCAGTTCTCCGATAGGGAATTTGTAGAAATGTGCAGTTCCCTGTGAGGGCATGGTAGAAATATTGCCAGTTCCCTATATTGCATGGTAGAATATTGGCAGTTCCCTATAGGGCAGTGGTAGAAATATTGCAGATCCCCTATAGGGCATGGGTACGAATATTTCATTCCCTGTAAGGCATTGTAGAATATTGGAGTTTCCCTGTAAGGCATTGTTAGAACAGAATTTAGCAGTTCCTTATATGGCACTGTAGAATATTGCAGTTCGCTGTAGGATATACAAGAATATTGCAGTTCCCTATATTGCATGGTAGAATCTTGAAGATCTCTATAGGGCATGGTAGAATATTGTAGTTCGCTGTAGGATATACAAGAATATTGCAGTTCCCTATATTGCATTTTAGAACATTTCAGTTCCCTGTAAGGCATTGTAGAACATTGCAGTTCCCTATAGGGCGTTGTAGAATATTGCAGTTCCCTGTGACATTGTAGAATATTAAAGTTCCTTATATGGCATGGTAGAATATTGCAATTCCCTCTAGGGCATGYTAGAATATTGCAGGTCCGTATATTGCATGGTAGAATATAGCTGGTTCCTATAGGGGATTGTAGAATATTGCAGTTCCCTTTAGGGCATGGTAGAATATTGCAGTTCCTATAGGGCATGGTAGAATATTGCAGTTCTCTATATTATATGGTAGAATATTTCAGTTCTCTATATTATATGGTAGAATATTTCAGTTCCCTATTGGTCATGGTAGAATATTGCAGTTCTCTATATTATATGGTAGAATATTGCAGTTCTCTATATTATATGGTAGAATATTACATTTCCCTGTGGGCATGGTAGAGTATTGCAGTTCTCTACATTGCATGTTAGAAAATTACTGTTCCCTGTATGGCATCATGGAATATTGCAGTTTTCTGTATTGCAAGAAAGGAAATTTCAGTTCCCAAAAAGGCATGGTACAATATTGCAGTTCTCAATTAGGCATGGTAGAATATTGCAGTTCTCTATATGGCATGGTAGAATATTGCAGTTCTCTATATGGCATGGTAGAATATTGCAGTTCTCAATTAGGCATGGTAGAATATTGCAGTTCTCTWTARGGCATGGTAGAATATTGCAGTTCTCTATTTTGCAAGGTAGAATATTGAAGATTTCAAAAGYCATGGTGGAATATTGCAGTTCCKTATAGGATGTATAAGAATTTTGCAGTTCCCTATAGTGCATGGTAGATTATTGCAGTTCCCTATATGGCATGGTAGAATTTTGCAGATCCCTATATGGCATGGTAGAATATTGCAGTTCTCTATATTGCATGGTAGAATAGTTCAGTTCCCTATAGGTCATGGTAGAATATTGCAGGTCCCTGTAGGGCACGATAGAATATTGCATTTCCCTGTGGGCATGGTAGAATATTGCAGATCTCTGTATTGCATGTTAGAAAATTACTGTTCCCTGTATGGCATCATGGAAAATTTCAGTTTTCTGTATTACAAGGTACAATATTGCAGTTATCCATGAGGCATGGTAGAATATTTCAGTTCTCTATATGGCATTGTAGAATATTGCAGTTCTCTATTTTGCAAGGTTGAATATTGAAGCTTTCAAAAGGCATGGTGGAATATTGCAGTTCTCTGTATGGCATGGTAGAATATTGCKGTTCTCTATTTTGCAAGGTTGAATATTGAAGCTTTCAAAAGMRATGGTAGAATATTGCAGTTCTCTATTTRGCAAGGTTGAATATTGAAGCTTTCAAAAGGCATTGTAGAATATTGCAGTTCCCTATATTGCATGGTAGAATATTGCAGTTCCCTATATGGCATGGTCGAATATTGCAGTTCCCTGTAAGGCATTGTAGAATTTTGCAGTTCCCTGTAGGGCATTGTAGAATATAGCAGTTCCCTATAGGATTTATAAGAATATTGCAGTTCCCTATATTGCATTGTAGAATTTTGGAGTTCCCTGTAAGGCATTGTAGAATATTGCAGTTCCCTGTAAGGCATTGTAGAATATTGCAGTTCCCTATATAGCCTGGTAGAATATTGCAGTTCCCTGTAAGGCATTGTTCGATTTTTTCAGTTCCCTATAGGGCATGGTAGATAATTGCCGTTCCCT
>NC_036843.1:2975438-2985438 GCF_002910315.2 Salvelinus sp. IW2-2015
TAGGGCATGGTAGAATATTGCAGTTCCCTATATTGCATGGTAGAATATTGCAGTTCCCTATATTGCATGGTAGAATATTGTAGATCCCTGTAGGGCATGGTAGAATATTGCAGTTCCTATATGGCATGGTAGAATATTGCAGTTCCCTATATTGCATGGTAGAATATTGTAGATCCCTGTAGGGCATGGTAGAATATTGCAGTTCCCTTTTGGGCATGGTAGAATATTGTAGATCCCTATAAGGCATGGTAGAATATTGRAGTTCCACGTAAGGCATTGTAGAATATTGCAGTTCCCTGTGGACATTGTAGAATATTAAAGTTTTGTATATGGCATGGTAGAATATTGCAGTTCTCTATATTGCATGGTAGAATWTTGCTGTTCACTATATGGCATGGTAGAATATTGCAGTTCCTATAGGGCTTTGTAAAATATTGCAGTTCTCTGAATTGCATGGTAGAATATTTCAGTTCCCTATAGGTCATGGTAGAATATTGCAGGTCCCTGTAGGGCATGGTAGAATATTTCAGTTCTCTGTAGTGCATGGCAAAATATTGTAGTTCTGTATTGGGAATGGTAGAATATTGCAGTTCCCTATAGGGCATGGTAGAGAACTCACAAAGCCTAACTTTTAGCATACATAACAAATGCTTGAATAGAACACACACACAAGACAATATTTTTCATGCAAGACTTATCAGTGCTATATATATATACAGTATATATAAATATATGTATATTTTTGTATATATAAGCTTATACTTGATATGTGGTATCACATTTGCATTCCTAGCATGACTCTCCTCCTGCTAAAGAGACAGGGAGCCAGCAGTCAGCTGTGCACGGGATGCAAAACAACAACAACAGCAGCAATGATACTTCCTGCCAGGCGAAGATATGGTGAAGGGGAGTGAAATAGAGTTAAACCCACCCTTGATTCTCACAGGAGTATCTACTACAGAAAGAACGAGAGTATCAGAGAGAGACAACTGTAGAAAGAACGAGAGAGAGAGAGAGAGAGAGAGAGAGAGAGCGAGAAGGGAGTTAAATAAAGGGCTCCCTTATACCACAGGAGAGATGGGAGAGATGAGAAGAGCAGTGGGACTGAGAGAGTTAGAGGGAGAGATGGGAGAGAGGAGAAGAGCTGGGTTATGGGTTTGAGGGATACTTAGAGGGACATATGCTGTGGGATTGAGAGATATAGACGGGAGAGAGGGGAAGGGCTGTTATGGGTTTGAGAGAGGTGTAGTTGGAGGACGAAGAGGGGTTATGGGTTTGAAAGTGGAAAGCAAGAAGCGAGAAGAAGCAGATGCAGAGGCTTGCATGATGTGGGATGAAGGGAGAGATAGAGCTGGAAGAGATGGAGTGGTCAATGTGTCATGGGACTAGGGGAGAGGCGAAGGGAGAGACGGAACAGCTGTAGTGTTGTACAGAGAAAGAGAGAAAGAGAGYTACAGTTGAGGAGTACAAGGATATACGTTGTGGGAATGAGGAAGAGGCAGTTGGGAGAGAGAGATGGGGGAGAGGCACAGGGTTAAGGTACACTGTCAGCATAATGAGAGGGCTTGTACAGTACAGCGTTGTGGGAGTAAGGGAGAGGCAGAGGGAGAGATAGTCGTCTCTGGCAGGTAGCACATCAGAGACAGGGAGAGCTAATGTCTCACAGGATGGGATGACAAATGTGCCAGACATGAAAGACTTCCCCATGCCTCGGGGGAACTACTTTACCTGCACACACAGCACAAACACACATCAAGGCAGAGAACATCCTCCGCACACACACATACATGCAGGGACACACAGACGCAGGGACACATGCACAGACACACACACAGACACACACGCGTTTGCATGCACACAGGCTTGTATGCACGCACACATGGGAAATCAAATGCAAACACAATTTAATACTATTTCCCATATTATATTATATGGGCACAGAAATAGAATATACACTGACTGTACAAAACATTAGGAACACCTTCCTAATATTGAGTTGCGTATTGAGTACCCCTTTTTCCCTCAGAACAGCCTCAATTCGTCAGGTCATGGACTCTACAAGGTGTCGAAAGCGTTCCACAGGGATGCTGGCCCATGTTGACTCCAATGCTTCCCACAGTTGTGTCAAGTTGTCTGGATGTCCTTTGGGTGGTGGACCATTCTTACAGAAGGGAAACTGTTGAGCGTGAAAAACCCAGCAGCGTTGCAGTTCTTGACACACTCAAACCGCTGTGCCTGGCAGCTACTACCATTTGTTCAAAGGCACTGAAATATATTGTCTAGAACTTTCACACACTGATTGGCACACATACAGAGAGAGTAGACTCAATTGTCTAAAAATCCTTCTTCAACCTGTCTCCTCCCCTTCCTCTACGCCGATTGAAGTGGATTTAACAAGGGACATCAATAAGGGGTCATAGCTTTGATCTGGATTCACCTGGTCAGTCTATGTCATTGGAAAGAGCCTAATGTTTAGTCCACTCAGTGTATACATCAATATAAACACGCTGCACACATACATTACGTAAACACACACTCACATCCTCTCTATATGTCCTCCACATCGTTATCTCTCTTCCCCCTCTTCCTCTCCTCCTCCCAATCTCCCTCTTTCTCCCGCTCTCTCTCTCGTTCCCTCTGCCTCTCTCTATCCCTCTCTCTCCCTSTCTCTCCTTCCTTCAGCAGCCTCTAAATCCATGCCATATGACCTTCTGTTGAAGAGATAAAGAATGTGCTTATCAGTCATGCAAATGAGGCGGAATTCATTTTCCACAACAGATGGCCCCATAGATAATGATGATGGAGGAGAGAAAATTAAATGTCTCTTGCACGGTGGTCATGGCAACAAGGGCTTGGCGTAATATCAATAATAAGTGCGGCGCATAATAAGGTTGTCAGTCCTGTGAATCAAAGTGTGGGGCTGGACAAGGCAGAAGGACTCTGAAGTTTAGTGCCCTTCTCTTCCCCACTCCTAACTCTTACCCACCTCCACAGAGTATAGAACTCCAAACCTTTTCATTTGCTTAATAACAAAGATAAATATGACCCATTATTTCATCTTTGGCGAAGCTACAATAGTTCACATGAAAACATGATTACTGTTGGAATAAGGAAGGCTTCCATAATGGCTCAGTGAACAGAGGGAGTGAAATGAATGCGCAAGCTTGAATATATGGTTGCGTCGAGACAGGCAGCCCAATTCTGATATTTTTTTCACTAATTGGTATTTTGACCAGATCAGCTCTGAAAAAATATCTGATGTGAAAAGATCTGATGTGATTGGTCAAAAGACCAATTAGTAAAAAATATATAAGAATTGGGCTGCCTGTCTAAACACAGCCCATGAGATACTATGAACAAGGAGCTTCCACTATTGGTTCAAAGCTCTGTTGGATTGCAGAGAACTCTCTCTCTTCCCCTATCCTATCTTTGCTCATCTCTCAGTATCTCCCTACCTCTCTGTCATGCAGTTGTCTCTCTCTGCCACTCTCCCCTCCCCCTTACTCCTCTCTTTCCCCCAGCCTATTCACTCTTTCCTTCTCTCTCTCCTCTCTCCCCTTCCTCTCAGTTGGGATGCAGCATTGATGTAATAGCAGTGTCCTAGCAGCAAGAAAGTCTTGTCCTCTCTCCTCTCTCTCATCTTCTCTCTCTCTCATCTTCTCTCTCTCTCGCTCCCTCTCTCCCTCTCGCTCCCTCTTCCACTCCTCTCTCTCTCGCTCCTTCTCTCCCTCTCGCTCACTCTTCAATTCCTGCTCTCCCTCTTCCACTCCTCTCTCCTTCTCGATCCAGCTCTCTCTAGCTCCTTTTCCACTCCTCTCTCTCTCTCTCTCTCTCTCTCTCTCTCTCTCTCTCTCTCTCTCTCCTCTCTCTCTCTCTCTCTCCTCTCTCCTCTCTCTCTCTCTCTCTCTCTCTCTCTCTCTCCTCCCTACACTCTTGTGTTCCACTCTCTCTCGTCTACTCTACTCTCTCCTCTCTCTCTCCTCTCTCTCTCTCTCTCTCTCTCTCTCTCTCTCTCTCTCTCTCTCTCTCTCTTCCTCTCTCTCTCCTCACACTCTTACACTCCTCTCTTGCTTCCTCTTCCACCCTCTCTCACTCCCTCTTCTCCTACTCATCTCTCTCACTGACTCTTCCACTCATCTCTCACTTCCTCTTCGCACTGATTCCTCTCTCACTCATCCATCTTACCAACGTCATTCTCACTTGTTCACTTACACTCCCTCACTATCTCTTCCACTTACTCTCACACATTCTCTTCCACTCCTCTCTCACTCCATCTTCCCCACTGCATTCTTTCACAACTCCACTTCACTCCTCTCGTCGCTCCCTCCATCCCTTTGTTCCTGCTTACCTCCCTCGCCTCTCTCTTCTTCTCTCTCTCTCTCTTCTCTCAACCTCTCTCCTCCTCCCCGCTCCTCTGTTCCCTCCTGCTCCTCCCCTCCCTTCTCCTCTCCTCGTCTCTCTCTCTCTCTCTCTCTCCTCTCTCCTCTCTCTCTCTCCTCGCTGCTCTCTCGTCTCTTTTCGCTCTCTTCTCTCTCTCCTCTCTCTTCCTCTCTCTCCTCTCCTCTCATCGATCTCAGCTTCTCTTCTCTCACTCCCCTTTACCACTTATTTTCTCCTCTCCCACCCCGATCTCAATCTCCCTCTCCTCAATCCCTCTATCTCCTCTCCCTTGGTCTGTCTCTCTCATCTCCCTCATCCCTCTTTGTTCCGTCGTCCTATCCTCCGTCTTCCTCTCGCAGGCTTTCTCTCCTCGTCCTCTCTCTTCCGCTCTATCTGTCCCTCTTGTTCAATTCAATTTCAATTCAATTCAATTGACTTCATTGAACATGGCAAGTTCATTATTATTTACATTGTCAAAGTATACATATCGAAAATATAAATATATTGTATATTATATATATAAAATATAATAGGAAAATATTTGGCTGCCAAAACTGCACATTTTGGCTTTTCACCCAACTAAATATTAGATTTTTTCTTCCATCTTTTATAGTTTCAATTCTTTGTATTGAATTAAGAAAATATTGTTTAGGTTCTGAGTATTTGTATTTGTAATAGGAAATGCAGCTCTGTCTCTACCTCTCCCTGGAGCAGAGTGAGTCACAGCTGTCCTCTCTGGGCAGCCAGGTTTGTCTGTGACGACCGGTCTCTATAGCCAGACTGTGCTCACTGAGTCTGTACCTAGTCAATGTTTTCATCAGTTTTCTCTTCAGTCACAGTGTGGTCAGATAGTCTGCCACCATGTACTGTCTGTTTAGAGCCAAATAGCATTGAAGTTTACTTTGATTTTTTTGTGGTGTCTTTCCAATAGGATGTATATTTTTCTTTTTGTTTTTGTGATGATTTGGTTGGGCCAGATTTTCTGATTGCTGTCCCGAGGCTACTATGGGGTTGGTTTGGGTTGGTGAACTGAGCCTCAGAACCAGCTGGCTGAGGGGACTCTTCTCTTGTTTCATCTCTTGACATTGTAGAGCTGTGTGTGGAGTGTTTTGGGGTCATTTGTTTTTAGATGGCTGTAAATTTGATGGCTCTTTTTTCTATTCGAATGAGGAGGGGGTATTGACCCAATTCTCCTCTAACTAATTGCGTTTATTTTGGAGTTTTTTCTTGCAAACTTGCAATACAGTCTTGCAAAACTCTGCATGCAGTATTTCAATTGGATGTTTGTCCCATTTGGTAAATTCATTATTAGAGAGAGGACCCCATACTTCACTGCCATATAGAGCAATTGGTTCTATAACTGATTGGAAGATTTTGAGCCAGATTCTAATTGGAATTTCGATTTTGATGTTCCTTTTAATGGCATAGAATGCTCTTCTTGCTTTGTCTCTCAGCTCATTCACAGCCATGTGAAAGCTACCTGTGTTGCTGATATTTAGTCCTAGATACGTGTAGTTTTTTGGTGTGTTCTAATAGAACTGTGTCCAAATAGAATTTATTTTTGTCATCCTGATTTCCGGAACCTTTTTTGGAATATCATTATATATTTATTTTTTGGGGTTAACGGTCAGAGCTCAGGTCTGACAGAACCTGTGTAGATGATCTAGGTGCTGCTGTAACCCYTRCTTAGTGGGAGACAGTAGCACCAGGTCATCTGCGTACAGCAGACACTTGATTTCAGTGTTGTGTAGGGTGATACCAGGTGCTGCCGATTCTTCTAATGTTTTTGCCAATTCATTCATGTAGATGTTAAATAGTGTTGGACTTATTGGGCAGCCCTGTTTCACTCCKCGCCCCTGAGAGAAGAAGTCTGTTTGCTTGTTGCCAATTTTTACCGCACATTTGTTTTTAGTGTACATTGATTTAATAACATCATATTTTTTCCCTCCAATACCACTTTCTATTAGTTTATAAAAAAATACCTTAGTGCCAAATTGAATCAAATGCTTTCTTGAAATCTACAAAACACGAGTAGATTTTGCCTTTGTTTTGGTTTACTTGTTTGTCAATTAGAGTGTGGAGGGTGTAAATGTGGTCTGTTGTACGATAATTRTTTAGAAATCCAATCTGGCTTCTGCTCAGGACGTTGTGTTCGTCAAGGAAATTATGTAGTCTGCTATTTATAAATACCGCAGAGAACTTTCCCCAAAGTTGCTGTTAACGCAAATTCCTCTGTAATTATTGGTCAATTTGTTCCATTTGTATAGATTGGTGTGATAATCCCTGGTTCCAAATATCGGGGAAGTACCTGCAGTGAGGATAATGTTTGAAGAGTTTAGTATAGCCAATTTTGAATTTGTGGTCTGTATATTTGATCATTTCATTTAAAGTTACCATCAGCACCACAGGCCTTTTGGGTTGGAGAGTGCATAGTTTTTCCAATAATTCTTCTTCTGTAATGGGGTATCTACAGGATTCTGATAGTCTTTGACGTCTGATTCAAGGATTTGTAATTTTTCTTGTATATCTTTTTGTTCTGGGCTCTTTGTTATATTTCTGTTGAGGTTTGCAAAGTGATTTCTCCACATATCCCCATTTTGGATAGCCAATTCCTCCTYATTAGGTTTGTTTAATTTATTCCAATTCTCCCAGAAGTGGTTTGATTCTATGGATTCCTCAATTACATCCAGCTGATATCTAATGTGCTGTTCCTTTTTTTGTTCTTAGGGTGTGTTCGTATTGCTTCAGTGTTTCCCCATATTGAAGGCGTATATTTTTGTTGTCTGGTTCTCTGTGTTTTTGATAAGATATATTTCTCAATGACTTTCTTCGATTTTTGCAATCATTATCAAACCATTTTTCATGATCTATTATTTCTGGTTCGCTCTTATGCTTCTTTAGAAGCGTAGCTCTGCCTGCTGGGCTGTGGCTCCTCCAGGTGGGGAGGAGGGGGGTGGTAGACCTCGTCTGGGTGGGTCTGAAGCTGTGTTGGGGTGGTCTTTGCTGTGCTGGTTGTGGTGGGCATTGAGGTTGGTGGTGCTGTGGTCGTGGCTGGGGGGTCCAGGGTGCTGGTCCGGGGTGTTGTCTCGATGATCTGGTAGGGGTGGAGATTGCTCCGCTGTTCCTGGGTGGAGAGGTCGGGCTGCAGCTTAAAGCGACGTCCTTGAGAGTCTTGGCAAGGATGGAGACTGTCTCCCTGTACAGGTGAACATGGTCATAGAGACAGTCCAGATCGAGGGTGGGATGGTGTGCCAGGTGTACATTGGGTCGCAGGGCACAGTCCTGGGAGAGGCTGGTGTATATTCTTTGGATTGTGGCAGGGTGGAAGTCCTTCCTCTGTAGAAGGGTTGACACCACGATCCTTGAGTTGGGGAAGATTGCGGAGGCCTTCTCAATCACTCCCCGTAGTTGGAGTGTTGGAGCTGGGGTGTGGCTGGTCTGTGCCGGTGCTGCTGTTAGTGGGAGGCTGATCTGTGGGCTGGGGGGGAGGTGCGCAGCAGGCAGGGTTGGGTGGTTGGGTTGGGCTCCTCTGCTGTGTGAGGCCAGGTCATAGGGTGGTGATCTAGCTGCTCCTGCAGCCTGTCCTCTGTTCTCTTTCTCTCCTACGGCTCCTCTTAGTGTGGTCAGCTCTTTATTACTGCTCTGCCTGTCTTTTTGGAGCTCTCTTACCTCCTTTGTTAGATCAGCCAGCTCTCTCTTGAGTCCGTCTCTCTCTTGCTGAACCTCTTTCAGCTGTGTTGCAAGGCTGCTGTCCTGCTCTGTCCGCACCTTGTTTAGGAGCTCCTCTAAGGTGTGGTTGTCTGGTTGCTGTTTGCTCACGCTCTCCTTGAACAAGACCACCTTCCCCTCCAGTTTGGTGAACTCATCCCTCATGGCAGCCATGGTGGTGAGGAGGGCCTGAGCCTGCTCTGCACTGAGGGGGTCGCTCTCCTCCTGGGGCGTGTCCTCCACTATGGTGGGAAGAGAGGTGCTGGATGTGCCTTTTTGGGTGTGGATAGTAGGGGTGAGGGTGGTGCTGGTGGAGTTTGTCTTGTGGGAGGGCGTGTCACTGGTGGTGTCCTTCTCMCTCTCRGCTATCTCCTTAATGGTCTGAAAGTCTGTTTCAAACAGCCTAAGATGACAGTCCCAGTCTTGTAGAGGTTGATTGTTATCATGGTGCTGTCAGGGTCGTCTGTCTCTTTGACTTTCAGCTTCCACCCATTACAGATACCCTCTTTCTTTATGGATGGGTAGTGAGAGCAGACTGCTGAGCGCCATGTATTTGGCTGGTCAGTGAGAAAGATGAGATTACTCACAACACCGTTTTTGTAGAGGTCTTCGAAAAGGGTTTCTGGCCTCCCCTTTAGTAGTTTCTGTTTAAAAGCTTTCCTCGTTGTGTCATTTTTGGCCTCTGGAGGGTAGAGAATGGACTCAGCGCTGAGGGGGAGTGGGGACGTGGTGCCTGTGGGCTCTACTGCTGCTGCTGCTCTGTTCTGCTGCACCATATCCATAGCAACCAATTTGTTTGTCTGCTGCTGTTGCTAGCTAGCTCTAATTTAGTTCAAAAACCAGCAAAAAGAGTGACKAATCTTCARACAGAAAAACAGAAGATATGTTAAAAGTTAGTCCGTGCTCCTTTTTGGTTTACTCACTCAGTTTGGTCGTTTGATGTAGTTGTATTAACTCCCCTTGCTAGGTTTGTTCTTGCTTGTTTTTTTCTGGCTAGCTTGTTAGTCTGCTGGCTAGGGTTTTGTTGTGTAGCTAGCTAGCTAGAGCCAAAATGTCTTCACCTGAGGCGCAAAGTTACTTTTTTTTCTATTCCGATTGAATTGAATTATTCATGAGTTGAGTTTATTTTATTTTTTTACAGGGACAGTGCACATTAGTCAACGTTTCAGTAAAAGTGCTGATTTTAGCCAGCCGGCTAATTTTCAACCGCACTCCCTGGGCAGGTTATCACTTCTTATCATCACTTCTTATCTGGAATTATTTTTATATTAGAATGTTTATCTCATTCTAAAAACAGAAAAAAAATGAAATGCATCAGGAGCTCATGTTCATGTTGAGCATGTCTCTCTCTCTCTCTCTCCCTTTCGTCCCTTATCCACTTCTCTCTCTCTCTCTCTCTCTCTCTCTCTCTCTCTCTCTCTCTCTCTCTCTCTCTCTCTTCTCTCTCTCTCTCTCTCTCTCTCTCTCTCTCTCTCTCTCTCTCTCTCTCTCTCGCTCTCTCTCTTCTTTCTCTCTCTCTCCTTCTCGATCCCTCTTCCACTTCTCTCTCTCTCTCCCTTTCTGGCGCTCCATCTTCCACTTCTCACTTCTTTTTCTCTCTCTCTCGCTCCCTCTTCCACTTCTCTCTCTCCTTCTCAATCCCTCTTCCACTTCTCTCTCTCTCCTCTGGCGCTCCATCTTCCACTTCTCAGTCTTTCTCTCTCTCTCTCGCTCCTCTTCCACTTCTCTCTCTCCTTCTCAATCCCTCTTCCACTTCCCTCTCTGTCTCCCTCTCGCTCCCTTTTCCACTTTCTCTCTCTCTCTCTCGCTCCCTCCCTCCTTCTCCACTTCTCCCTCTCTCGCTCCCTTTTTGCCACTTTCTCTCTCTCTCTCCCTCTCGCTCCCACCTTCCACTTCTCTCCTTCTCTCTCTC
>NC_036843.1:2987938-3010511 GCF_002910315.2 Salvelinus sp. IW2-2015
CTCTCTCTCTCTCTCTCTCTCTTCTCTCTCTCCTCTCTCTCTCTCTCTCTCTCTCTCTCTCTCTCTCTCTCTCTCTCTCTCTCTCTCTCTCTCACTCCCCTCTTTCACTTCTCTCTCTCTCAATTTCTTTATCCCCCTCTTCCACTTCTACTTCTTCTCTCTCTCCCTTTCGCTCTCTCTTCCACTCTCTCTCTATTTCTCTCTCTCACTCCCTCTTCCACTTCTCTCTCTCTATTTCTCTCCTCCTCTTCCACTTCCACCTCTCCCTCCCTCCCTCTTCCACTTCTCCCCCTCTCGCTCCCTTTGCCACGTCTCTCTCTCGCCCCGCCTTCTACTTCTCTCTCTCTCTCCCTCTCGCTTCCCTCTTCACTTCTCTCTCTCTCGCTCCCTCTTCCACTTCTCTCTCTCCCTCTCTCCCCCCTCTTTTCTCCCTCTTCACTTCTTCTCTCGCTCTTCTCTTTTTCTCCCTCTTCCACGTCTCCCTCTCGCTCCTTCTTCCACTTCTCTCTCCCTCTCGCTCCCGCTTCCACTTCTCTCTCTTTTTCTCTCTCTCTTCTTTTTCTCCCTTTTCCACTTCTCTCTCTCTCTCTTTCTCCCTCCCTCCTTCCCTCCCTCCTTCACTTCTGTCTCTTTCTCGCTCCCTCTTCCCTTCTCTCTCTCTCTTCTCTCTCTCTCTGAATGCTGGGAATTGTGATGAGCGAGTGGTGAGTGTTGTCTGGAGTTAGTTCGCCTGTTTTTTCCTTCTTTTTTTTCTCTCTCTCTCTCTCTCTCTCTCTCTCACTCCCTCTCTTCACTTCTCTCTCTCTCAATTTCTTTATCCCCCTCTTCCCTTCTACTTCTCTCTCTCTCCCTTTCGCTCTCTCTTCCACTTCTCTCTCTATTTCTCTCTCTCACTCCCTCTTCCACTTCTCTCTCTCTATTTCTCTCCTCCTCTTCCACTTCCACCTCTCCCTCCCTCCCTCTTCCACTTCTCCCCTCTCGCTCCCTTTTGCACGTCTCTCTCTCGCCCGCCCTTCTACTCTCTCTCTCTCTCCCTTCTCGTCTCCCTCATTCCAACTTCTCTCTCTCTCCGCTCCCTCTTATCCACTTCTCTCTCTCCCCTCTCTCCCCCTCTTCTTTTCTCCCTCTTCCACTTCCTCTCGCTCTCTCTTTTCTCCCTCTTCCCGTCTCCCTCTCGCTTCCTTCTTCCACTCTCTCTCTCCTCTCGCTCCCGCTTCCACTTTCTCTCTCTTTTCTCTCTCTCTTCTTTTTCCTCCTTTTCCACTTCTCTCTCTCTCTCTTTCTCCCTCCCTCCTTCCCTCCCTCCTTCACTTCTGTCTCTTTCTCGCTCCCTCTTCCACTTCTCTCTCTCTCTTCTCTCTCTCTCTGAATGCTGGGAATTGTATGAGCGAGTGTGAGTGTTGTCTGGAGTTAGTTCGCCTGTTTTTTCCTTCTTTTTTTTCTCTCAATAATGCGATAATCTGAGTACAGCGCTCAGCCACTATACAGATACCCGCCATGTTGTGGAGTCAACAAAAGTCAGAAATAGCATTATAAATATTCACTTACCTTTAATGATCTTCATCAGAATGCACTCCCAGGAATCCCAGTTCCACAATAAATGTTTGTTTTGTTCAATAAAGTCATTTATAAAAGTMATTTATGTCCAAATACCTCCTTTTTGTTTGCGCGTTTAGTCCAGTAATCCTAATGCACAAGGCGCGGGCACTAAGTCCAGACGAAAAGTCAAAAAAGTTATATTACAGATCGTAGAAACATGTCAAACGATGTATAGAATCAATCTTTAGGATGTTTTTATCATAAATCTTCAATAATATTCCAACCGTCTTTAGAAATGAAAAGGAACGGGCTCGCGCTCACGGCCGTGCGCATGACTAAACTCACGGCTTTCTGCCAGACCCCTGATTCAAACAGCTCTTATTCTCTCCCCMTTCACAGTAGAAGCCTGAAACAATGTTCTAAAGACTGTTGACATCTAGTGGAAGCCTTYGGAAGTGCAATCGGACCAAATTTACACTGTATATTGGATAGGCAATCACTTGAAAAACTACAAACCTCAGATTTCYCACTTCCTGGTTGGATTTTTCTCAGGTTTTCGCCTGCCATGTGAGTTCTGTTATAATCACAAACATCATTCAAACAGTTTTAAAAACTTCAGAGTGTTTTCTATCCAKATCTACTAATAATATGCATATCTTAGCTTCTGGGCCTGAGTAGCAGGCAGTTTACTCTGGGCACGCTTTTCATCCYAACATGAAAATAGCGCCTCCCAGCCATAAGAAGTTAAGCATGTTGTTTCGTTCCGGAGGCAAGTGTTCATGTTTCTGAATAACAATGATCAACAGTTAAATGTGCATTTTAAAGTGAGGTATGGGGAGGGGCTCTACGCAGGGTTTGCCAGCACAGAGTCTACGGTGCTTTGAGTGTGGGAATTTGGGGCARAAGACCTTTGTGTGCCCACATAAAGGTTGTAGACATGGTGAGGGTACAAGTGTCAGTGGGGGAAATTGAGGTCAACGTGCAGGGGGCCATGAGACGCAGGCAGCAGAGGCTGGGTCTAGTCATGTTATAGATGGTGGGGTAGATGAGGCTGGGTCTAGTCATGCTAGAAATGGTGGTGATGATGAGGCTGGGTCTAGTCATGTTATGGATGGTAGTGTAGCTGAGGCTGGGTCTAGTCATGTCATGGATGGTGGTGTAGCTGAGACTGTATCTAGTCATGTCATGGATGGGGGTGGTGATGAGGCTGGACCTAGTCAGGTTATGCTAGTGGATGAGAAGGGTATAGCTGGGAAGGGCAAGCGACTAGGGGCATTGGAGGAGGGTGTCAAGCGGAAGAGGAAAGAGGGGGAGAAGAAAGGAGGTGGGAGGGGAATGGCTGGTGTGGTCAAAGGCACTAAGGAACCTTTGCCTGGTGCTCGGGGGGAGGCCCCAACTAGAGAGAAAGGGCAGGTGGTCAGGATGGGAGATGGAGATGATGATGAGGAGGAAGGTGAGTCTGAGGAAGAGGACAATGAGGAGGCTTTCTTTTCAGACTCCTCCTCAATGGGTCCAGAGCTGACAGACAGACAGGCAGAGGGGTCAAAGTACACGGTGACGGGACTGTCAAGGTTCCTGAATTAGACTAAAGGGAAAATGGTTKATCTTGAAGCTTTTTTTGCGATCTGGGAAAGTGGGTCACAACAGTGCATAAGATACTGTTTTGATTAATCTTTTTTTTTCTGGCACTGGGGCTTTTTGAGCTTTGCTATTGGTCTCATTCTTTGCTGGTAAAAGATAATACAAAGAAAAAACCATGTGTTTTTTTGTATTGTTTTTGGACAATCATCTTTGAAATGAAAGAGAAAAGCCGTAATGTAGTATCCCAGCCCAGGCGCAACTTAGATTTTGGCCACTAGATGGCATCAGTGTATGTGCAGCGTTTTAGACTGATCCAATGAACCATTGCATTTCTGTTCAAAATATTGTCTCAAGACTGCCCAAATGCACCTAATTGGTTTATTAATAGCTTTTCAAGTTCATAACTGTGCACTCTCCTCAAACAATAGCATGATATTCTTCTGTAATAGCTACTGTAATTTGGACAGTGCAGTGAGATTATCAGGAATTTAAGATTTCTGCCAATATCAGATATGTCTATGTCCTGGGAAATGTTCTTGTTACTTACAACCTCATGCTAATTGCATTAGCCTACGTTAGCTCAACCGTCCCGTGGCGGACCCACCGATCCTGAGGAGATTATTAAAGATGTCCCTTAAGCAATTTGACCTTGTGGATGTTTGGAGAACTAGACATCCCAACACAAGACAGTATACATGGGTGAAGGTCTTTGGGGTTAGGGTGAGTGCAGCCAGACTAGATCAGTTTTACATGTCCAGGAATCAGAGCAATAGGCTGTTGGGCGCTACTATTCTCCCGGTGGGTTTTTCGCATCACCACATAACCATGGCTCGGCTGTCTATTTCACCAGGGCCTCGGCAGGCATCCTCTTTTTAAGTATAATGTAAAGCTTTTACAAGATAACACTTTTTGCTCAGGCTTCCAGACTGTTTGGGAAAGGTGGGGGCAGCGAATAAAGTATGAGTCTCTGAGTCAATGGTGGGATGTGGGGAAAGTCCAAATTCGGCTTTTCTGTCAACAGTATACAGCTCTCTCATCCTCAGGGGCTGGGAGAGTATTGGGGGAACTCAAGCGTAGTATCAGTGAAGTGGAGGTAGAGCTGGTGGGGCAAGGCAATATAGGCCTCCAGGCTAATTTAGCTGAATTACGTAGGGACCTGGGCAGTTTTTTCCAGGTTAAAGCAAAGGGAGCACTTGTAAGAGCTAGGTTCTCCATGCACAAGGAGATGGATGCTCCCAGCTCCTTCTTCTTTGGTTTGGAAAGACAGAGCGGTGATAGGGTATGCATTGTCTACGGCCTTCGGATGGGCGGGTAACCTCTGTGGTGGGGGAGATGCGGGAGCGAACTGTGGAGTTTTATACTGAGTTGTATAGGGCAGAACTGTGTGATCCTATGTTTGCACAGGTTTTGTTTGCAGAACTCCCTAAGCTCTCTCTGGCACAGAGGGATGAAATGGACATTCCCCTGTTGTTCCATGAACTGACAGAGGCCGTAACCCAGATGTCCCCCGGGTGCACCCGGGGTCGATGGCCTCCCAGTGGAGTTTTATAAAACATTCTGGGTAATAATTGGACTGGACTTCTTTTGCGTGATGTGTGAATGCGTCGGGGTAGGAGAGTTGCCAATGAGCTGCCGTCGGGCGGCTCTGACTCTCCTGCTGAAGAAAGGTGTCTTGTGTGAACTTAAGAACTGGAGGACTGTGGCATCGCTCTGTTCGGATTACAAGATATTTGCCAAGGTCCTCACTAACAGACTGAAGTCCCACCTGGACTTTAAAATACACAAGGACCAGACATATTGTGTACAGGGACGCTCAATCACGGACAACTTAATTAGGGCCATGTTGGACTTGTCGAGAGTTTCTAATGTGAACTTTGGACTGGTTTCTTTAGACCAAGAGAAGGCTTTTGATAGAGTGGACCATGAGTACATGTAATATGATGTCTGTGTTTTGGTTTGGGGAAATTCTTTTGCCTTGTGTGAAGATGTTGTTTGCTGGGGCGTCATGTATGGTCAAGGTGGGAGGGGGGCTCAGTAAGCCAGTCTGGGTGAGGCGGGGCAGTAGACAAGGATGCCTTCTATCAGGGCAGTTATATACACTAGCCATTGAGTATTTTTTGGGCGTCCTACACAGGAGACTGCAGGGAGTGTGCTGTACAGTCATGGATGTGTTGACAGGCATAGCAGTGTCGGTGTATGCAGATGACATTTCTGTGATGGTCAGGGATGGGCAGGATATGCAGGCACTAGAGACTAGTCTGAAGGTGTACGAGGAAGCTTTGTCAGCTAAGTTGAACTGGGGTACGACAAAGCTCTGTTATGTGGGACATGGAGGGATAGGGCCCCCCTCTGCTTCCAGGGGGTTTGCATTGGGGTTGTGAAGGGCTTAACATTTTGGGGGTGTACCTGGGCTCGGAGAGGTGGATCAGGAAGAACTGGGAGGGGCTGTCACAGGCAGTGGTGTCAAGACTGGCCAGGTGGGGGTGGCTTTTACAGGGAGGGTGGGGGTGTCATATACAGGGAGGGTGCTGATAATCAACAACCTGGCAACATCCTCTCTGTGGCATAAACTGGCTGTCCTCAAACCCTCCCCTGCTAGCAGACCTGATTTCTGGTTGGGCTATCACTGGCTGAGGGCGGCAGTGTTGTACATGTCTGTCCACGAAGGAGGACAAGGCCAAGTGGAACTGGAGAGCAGGGTGGCTGCATTCCGACTAAATGCGGCACAGAGACTGCTGTACCATACTGATGTCGGCTGAAAGGAACCAGCATGCGTACTGCTTAGGAGAGCTTGCAAATTAGGCTTGGACAGGCAGCTGTTCCTCTTGAGGCTGGAGAGGCTGAGTACATCAGGTCTCTCTGATTTTTACTCTGCAGTGCTGAGGGCCTGGCAGCTGCTAAGGCCCACATGAGAAGAGGGTGTGGAGCCTGGGCTGGTGTGGGTGTGGGATGAGCCTATCTTCCACAATCCAGCCATCATTTTGAGATCGGTTCAATCAGCCACCCTGCAGAAGCGACTGATGGCAGCGGGTTTACTAAGACTGGGTGACCTGCGGCTGCTGGGGGAGGAGGGGTGGAAAAACCCCTGAAGTTCTGGCACAACAAACAGGACTAACATCTCTTAGGCTACTGGAGAGATTCCTGGAGGAGGTCCAGGAGACACTGTCTGAGTCGGTAAGGGGGGTGTTTGAGTGGCCAAATGGGGAGGAGCCAAAAATGTTTACGCCATTGCAAGTGACGGCAGAGACTGGGCTCTGGCAAGGGGGTTTGGAGGACTTGTTGGACTTTAACATTCTGAGCCTGGGGGAAATTGAGGGGTGCATTAAGGTGAGGAACATTAGGAGCCTAACAGGAGTGAAGGAACATCAGTGGCAGGGGGTATGTGGGTTTTAGATGGAGGGGGCTCTACAAACTCTCAGTACCAAAGAGGTCCGGGGACCTCCAGGGGAGGGAGCTCTGGCCACTAATAGCTGGT
This sequence comes from Salvelinus sp. IW2-2015, assembly GCF_002910315.2. Taxonomy (NCBI): domain Eukaryota; kingdom Metazoa; phylum Chordata; class Actinopteri; order Salmoniformes; family Salmonidae; genus Salvelinus; species Salvelinus sp. IW2-2015. The sequence goes on from NC_036843.1 coordinate 2,994,534, forward strand.
TGGTACTGGTCGACCCGGGAGTCGGACAGGGGTGTCCTTTCTGTGTCATGAATGTGCATCATATTTGTTTGTTTTTTAAAGGGGGTGGTGAGGTTTTAATGAAATGAGGATGTATCATTAAAGAAAGACAAAAGGTAAACAAGAAACTCTCTCTCTCTCCTGGAAGATGAATCAGTGAGCTGGGCTAGGCTGTCCTGATCAGACCGATTACCAGGAGAATATCAGCCCATATGTCTGGCCCCAACCACGGCCCTACCTCTGTTCCCCTCTCCTCCCTCTGTCTGTCCTGCCAGCCAGACACTCTTTCTCCCTCTCTCGATATAGCTCTTCTAATAAACCTTGGCCAGAGACAGGGATAAATGGGAGGGGGAGATTGATAGGAAGAGAGAGAGGAAGATACATAGCACACATGATTTTCAAATATGGGTAGGGGTATATATAGATATTGAATACAATCATAGTTATGGTACACTCATTACCTATACTGTATATCCTATTGTGTACATATAAGGCTATTACTACGCATACTGCCTATTCTATTAGTTGTTATAATTTATAACTCTTTATTATTGATATTTATAACTCTTTATTATTGATATTGATTGCTGATTGCTGATTACTGCAATGTCGAGGGCGCTAGCACACAAGCATTTCGCTGCATCTTTGATACCTGCTGTAAACTGTGTCCACAATGACTACAATTTGATTTGATTAAGGCAGAGATGGAGAAGGGAAGGAGAGGGAGAAAGAGAGAGGGAGAGATTCAGTGTGAGTTGAGAGACAGAAGCCGTGGTTCCACCTTACATTTTTGACTTGGTTGTCGTCATCCGATCAAGATGATCCGATCACTATCTGATCTAGATTTGTTGCATCTACACATGGTAATAAAATGTGTCTCTTATCTATCCCCTTCYTCTGTATTGTGATCGGATTCCCTGGTCCCTCCATGTATGCAAATGAATCCAACCTCCCTTGGACCTCCCGTTGTGACACAAGCTGTATAAATCGACAGGAAACAGCACACTTTTATTGTCAATAGTTTCATACTCTCATCATTACAGTCTACATGGAGACAATGTTGAGTCAAATAGTGTGGTTGAGAAAGGGAATGATAAGCTATAAAAAAAAATAATAAAGAAAGTTGCACACTCCATGTATAAACTCCCAGTCATTTATTGGTTAAATCACCAAAGTTTCGACATTTCTGTGCCTTCTTCAGGGTGATGTCGTGAATGCTTGAACCAGGTTATGTAGACAAACAGTGCAGTTAGCGCAACCAATGACAATAGTGAGGGGTGTGTCAGAATGATTAAGTTAATTAGAATGAATTGAGTGAAACTGTTAAAAACAACAGTTTATAGCATGTTGAATATTTTAGGCTATTGTTATCATATGGAAAAATCTTTGAATATTGTACATAACATTAGCATCAACATACATTATTGTTAGATTCAACCTCACAGATATATTTAATTGTTTCCTATTTCATWGATTTTTTTTGTTACATGTAATCTTTTGGTTCAACCATAATGCATAATAAGCATCATCAACATAGAAAGGGAATGAGAAAGATATGATTGGTAAGGTGGCTTTGAAGGTTATGTCCTACTTTAACAAGTCATGTAGATAATGCATCTGCAGTGGCTGATCAGGATTGTGTGTTGGTGGGTGGGACACAGCATTAGCAGGTCACAGTCCTTGAGGCCAGAATTGTTCTGTAATTGTATGTCATTTCTTCTGGTGTTACAATAGCCTAGCTGTCACTATCTGGCCTGTGTGCGTGCGTGCGTGCGTGCGTGCGTGCGTGCGTGCGTGCGTGCGTGCATGCTCAGAATAGTAAACCAACAAAAATTCAGAGAGGTGAGGATAATTTGCTGGTCCTATTACTATTTAAGGTTTAGGGGTTAGGGTTAGGGATAGAATTAGGGTTTAGGGTTAGGAGTTAGGATGAGGTTTAGGGTTAGGGGTTAAGGTTAGGGTTAGGGGTTAGGTTTTTGAATGGGAATCAAGTGTTGGTCCCCAAAAAGTCCTCACAAGTATAGTAATACATAGCTGTTAAACAGGCAAAGCGTCAATACAGGACTAAGATCAAATCCTATTATGACAGCTCTGACACTCGACGAATGTGGCAGGGCTTGCAAACTATCATGGATTACAAAGGGAAACCCAGCCACGAGCTGGACAGCCATGTAAGCCTACAAGATGAGCTAAATGTCTTCTATGCTCGCTTCGAGGCAAGCAACACTGAACCATGCATGAGAGCACCAACTGTTCCGGAAGACTGGGTGATCTAGCTCTCCGTAGCTGATGTGAGTAAGACCTTTAAACAGGTTAGCATTCGCAAGGCACGGGGCCATACGTAATACCAGGACACGTACTCAGAGCATGTGCTGAACAGCTGGCAAGTGTCTTCACTGACATTTTCAACCTATCCCTGACCTTAAAGCAGACCYCCATAGTCCCTATGCCCAAGAACGCCGAGGTAACATGCATAAATGACTATCGCCCTGTATCACTCACATCTATCGCCATGAAATGCTTTGAAAGGTTGGTCATGGCTCACATCAACACCATCACCACAGAGACTACGGACCAATTCCAATTTGCATACTACCCCAATAGATCCAAATATAATGCAATCTCTATTGCACTCCACACTGCCCTCACCCAACTAGACCAAAGGAATACCTATYTAAGAATGCTGTTCATTGACTACAGCTCAGTATTCAACACCATAGTCCCCGCCAAGATCCTCACCAAGCTCAGGACACTGGGACTGGATCTTGGACTTCATGACGGGCTGCCCCCAGGTGGTGAGGGAAGACAACAGCACATCCGCCACACTGACCATCAACACAGGGGCCCCTCAGGGGTGCATGCTTAGTACTATGCTGTACTCGCTGTTCACCCAGTACTGCGTGGCCACGCATGACTCCAACACCATCATCAAGTTTGCTAACACGACTGTGGTAGGACTGATCACTGATGAGGCAGCCTATAGGGAGGAGGTCAGAGACAACAACCGTTCCCTCAACGTGATCATGACAAAGGAGCTGATCGTGGAGGACTACAGGAAACGGAGGGGCTAGTGGAGCGGGTCAAGAACTTTAAGTTCTACGGTGTCCACATCACTAAGGAATGAACATGGTCCAAAAAACACCCACACAGTTGTGAAGAGGGCAGCGCCTTCTCCCCTTCAGGAGGCTGAAAATAGCTTTAAAAAGTTATACAGGTGCACCATTGAGAGCATCTTGACTGGGTCTTGGTACGGCAACTGCAAGACACCTGACCGCAAGGCACTACAGAGGGTGGTGAGTATGGCCCAGTACATCACTGGGGCCGAGCTCCCTGCCATCCAGGACCTCTATACCAGGCGGTGTCAGAGGAAGGCCCAAAAATGGTCATAGACTCCAGCCACCCAAGCCATAGACTGGTATATCTGCTACCATACGGCAAGTGGTATCAGTGCATCAATTCTGGAACCAACAGGACACTGAACAGCTTCTACCCCTAAGCCATAAAACAGCTGAACAAGACAAATGGCTACCTGCTGCTGCTATTGTCTATTATCTATCCTGTTGCCTAGTCACTTTAACCCTACCTACAGTGCATTCGGAAAGTATTCAGACACCTTCACTTTTTTCACATTTTGGTACGTTACAACCTTTTTCTAAAATMGATTAAATTAAATGTTTTCCTAATCAATCTACACACAATATCCCATAGTGACAGAGTTTTAAAGATGTTTTAGCAAATTTATTAAAAACAAAAAAAGTATTAAGACCCTTTGTATGATACTCGAAATTGAGCTCAGGTGCATCCTTGTTTCCATTGATCATCCTTGAGATGTTTCTACAACTTGATTGGAGTCTACCTGTGGTAAATTCAATTGATTCAACATGATTTGGAAAGGCACACACCTGTCCGTAGAGCTCAGAGACAGGATTGTGTCGAGGCACAGATCTGGGGAAGTGCACCAAAAAATGTCTGCAGAATTGAAGGTCCCAAAGAACACAGTGGGCTCCACCATTCTTAAATGGAAGAAGTTTGGAACCACCAAGACTCTTCCTAGAGCTGGCCGCCCGGCCAAACTGAGCAATCGGGAGAGAAGGGCCTTGGTCAGGAAGGTGACCAAGAACCCGATGGTCACACTGAAAGAGCTCCAGAGTTCCTCTGTGGAGATGGGAGAACCTTCCAGAAGGACAACCATCTCTGCAGCACTCCACCAATCAGGACTTTATAGTAGAGTGGCCAGATGGAAGCCACTCCTCAGTAAAAGGCACATGACAGCCCATTTGAAGTTTGTCAAAAGCCACCTAAAGACTCTCAGACCATGAAAAACAAGATTCTCTGGTCTGATTAAACCAAGATTGAACTCTTTGGCCTGAATGCCAAGCGTCACGTCTGGAGGAGACCTGGCACCATCCCTAAGGTGAAGCATGGTGGTGGCAGCATCATGCTGTGGAAATGTTTCAGTGGCAGGGACTGGGAGACTAGTCATGATCGAGGGAAAGATGAACGGGGCAAAATACGGAGATATCCTTGATGAAAACCTTCTCCAGAGCGCTGAGGACCTCTGACTGGGGCGAAGGTTCACCTTCCAACAGGACAATGACCCTAAGCACACAGCCAAGTCAACGTAGGAGTGGCTTCGGGACAAGTCTCTGAATGTCCTTGAGTGACCCAGTCAGAGCCGAACTTGAACACAATCGAACATCTCTGGAGAGATCTGAAAATAGCTGTGCAGCGATGCTCCCCATCGAACCTGACAGAGCTTGAGAGGATCTGCAGAGAAGAATGGGAGAAACTCCCCAAATACTGGTGTGTCAAGCTTGTATGGTCATACCCAAGAAGACTCGAGGCTGTGATCGCTGCCAAAGGTGCTTCAACAAAGTACTGAGTAAAGGGTCTGAATACTTATGTAAATATGATATTTCCAGTTTTCTAAAAACCTGTCTTTGCTTTGTCATTATGGGGTATTGTGTGTAGATTGATGAGGGGGAAAAACGATTTAATCAATTTAAGAATAAGGCTGTAACGTAACAAAATGTGGAAAAGGTTGAGGGGTCTGAATACTTTCCGAATGCACTGTGTACGTACATAGCTACCTCAATTATCTCTTACCCCTGCACATCGACTCTGTTCTGGTACTCCCTGTATATAGCCATGTTATTTAAAATATATATTATTCACTGTGTTTTTTATTGCTCCTGTCATTATTTATATTTTTGTTCTCTATCTCTAACTCTGCATTGTTGAAAAGCGACCCGTAAGCATTTCACTGTTAGTCTACATTTGTTGATTACAAAGCATGTGACAAATAAACTCTGATTTGAGTTATACAACTGGATAAGACGTATGATACTATACGTCATCTAATTCGTATGATATTGTACGACCGCTATTCCATTCATAATATAACCTAACGTAACGTAACATACTAAATGGAGTGTTTTTAAGTATAGAATATATTATATTAATATATTAATATTAATATATTATTAAGTATAGAATTATTATATATATTTATATTTAAGTATAGAATAATGCGAATTGCCTTGACACCAAATTGGCATTGGCATTACAGCATAACATAATGGCTGACGGACACTGGCCGTCTCTTAGTATGCTTGCTTACACATTACAGTAGTAACTTCCATTCTATGAATAKATTGATAATTTGGGASTCTATTCAATCTGTATCGCTGAAGTGTTACAGATTTTGCGCTAGAAATGTWAAGGTCATTCCCGTTTGAGCCGACATGTGCAGCGTTTACKGTGAATGCAGTCTCCGCTAACGTGGGAACATTGCCTTCAAATTTCAATCGCACTGTAACTCTGAATTTCTGCGATACGGATTGAATAGAGCCCTTAGTCTGTGAAACAAATGTCCCATGTTACTCTCTTTGCGGATCTTTTGCTGTTCCTCTTGTTTACTCCTGAGTTAAAATGCTCTAGCATCTACAGTTAGTGAGAGGGATGGCAGCAGGGCAACATCATATTCTGGTTGGGTAGAATCATTCACCCATCCTGTTTGAAAGGCGTGTTTGAGAGCAGTAAAGCCTGAGGACTAGTGGACACTCCCTATGGGCTCACAGCTGCAGTCAGGAGAGAGCTGGGTCTTTGCCAGGACCTCTGCTTTCTGCTTTCAAATGGAAATAACCAAGAGAGACAGCCAGGAGAGAGTAGATTGGTAATACATAGAGATACATGATAGAGTAGTGTGATAATACACAGAGATACAGGAGAGAGTAGAGTGGTAATACACAGAGATACACGAGACAGTAGAGTGATAATACACTGAGATACAGGAGAGAGTAGAGTGATAATACACTGAGATACATGAGACAGTAGAGTGATAATACACAGAGATAGGAGAGAGTAGAGTGATAATACACTAGAGATCAATGAGACAGAGAGTGATAATACACAGAGATACAGGAGTAGTAGAGTGATAATACACTGAGATACAGGAGAGAGTAGAGTGATAATACACAGAGATACAGGAGAGAAGTAGAGTGTAATACCACAGAGATTACAGGAGAGAGTAGAGTGATAATACACTAGAGATCATGAGACAGTAGAGTGATAATACACAGAGATACAGGATGAGAGTAGAGTGATAATACACAGAGATACAGGAGAGAGTAGAGTGATAATACACTGAGATACAGGAGACAGTAGAGTGATAATACACAGAGATACATGAGACAGTAGAGTGATAATACACGAGATACAGGAAGAGTAGAGTGATAATACACTGAGATACAGGAGACAGTAGAGTGATAATACACAGAGATACAGGAGAGAGTAGAGTGTATAATACAACAGAGATCGGAGAGGTAGAGTGATAATACACAGAGATACAGGAGAGTAGAGTGATAATCAAGGATACATGAAGATACAGGAGAGAGTAGAGTGATAATACACAGAGATACAGGAGAGAGTAGAGTGGTAATACACAGAGATACAGGAGAGAGTAGAGTGATAATACACAGAGATACATGAGACAGTAGAGTGATACACCATAGGTTAGTACATGATAGGAGGAGTGTCTAAGTGTGCCTGTGTGTTTCTGAACAGAGCAGGGTACGGCAGATGTTGTTGTTGTCATTCCAAGAAAATGTCCAGACCATTGGGCGCTTTCAACTAAAGCATTAACGCATGTTATGTAGAAATCACCAACCGCAAACTGATCTGTCCTTTCAGTCAATAGTGGAGGCAGGAAACACAGTGTGTACATCAACAGAGCTGAATCTCTCCTCTCTATCGTCCAGTGATGCACCATGCCAAGGTTGTGTCCCTGTTGGAAGACATCAGAACTAGCCTCGCATATAATTCTCTTCTGAAAGAAACCACAGCCGGCGAAAACTTTACATAATAGAAAAGAACAGGAGTACTCGATCGACAATAGGTTTTCAGAAAGGAATGAGAACACCAACATCAGCCATTTGGTACACATTTGTGGCTAGCTATGATTGTTCTGCCAATCATTTATTTATTTTCTTTACCAAATTGTTAGATTTTTTTTTWAATTAGAAGGGTTCAGCCCACAGACAGGCAATAATGTTAAAGTACATATGTGAAGAAATGAAAAATAGTAGAGAAAAAAATTAAATAAGCATTATTTGTCCTGTCTYTCCCGTCTCCCTTCTCCCTCCCCCTTCTTAGTAAGTGCGACCAATCCCTATTCCCCCCACGCTCCGGTGAATTAATTTGTAGTGTATTAGTTGATGATTCKCATTTCGAGAGGACATTGAGATATTGTTCCAGACTCTTTTCCAATCTGTATTCTGTTGGTAGTCTTTAAGATCTATATTCCATACAGTTACTATTTCTGCCAATCATGTGTAATATTTAATTTTGAAAAGGAGTATGGTGGTAGTGATGGTTCACCTAGGGGCTTTTCAGCAGCAGTTGAGATCATAGCATCACTGCTCTTCATAATTCAAAGGTCCACCAAATGTCAGGAAAAAGATCCAGTATCTTGGCAACCACAGGCCAGTGGCGGGGTGCCGGACAGCAGAGGAGACAGACACTGTCATCCACACTAGGGATTTCTATTCCAAGCGCACACACGCATGAAAGCAAAAAACACGCCCATGCACACACACACACACTCAGATATCATCCACATTGGGGATTTCTATTCCAGACACCTCCCCATATGACTGTTTACATTGCTTGTGAGCTTTTTCTTTCTTTATCTGTCCTTCTTACCCTTTCCTGTCTCTCCCCTCTTCTCTGTCTTTTTCTCTCCCTCTACCCTCTCAGTCAAAACAAACCCAAACACTGAGGGGAGGAAGACTAATTACAGAGAGAAACAGGACTTAGCAAGCCACCTCACAGGAAGGGGCAAGGAGTTTGATGTGCTGTAGAAAAAGCCCTACAGCAAGCAAACACACACACACACACACACACACACACACACACACACACACACACACACACACACACACACACACACACCACACACACACACCACACCACACACACACACACACACACACACACACACACACACACACACAACACACCAACACACACACACATCACAACACACACACACACACACACAGTGAATTTGGCTCTAGATTTGGCACAGGGATATTTAATCTTGGCCTCTCCTCACCCCCCAAGCAAGGTCAGAGGTGGTGGCCCGTGCCAGGGGGTATTGGGGGGGGGTGAAGGGGTGGCAAGGACAGGGACTGGAGGCCACAGCAGCCCAGGACAGAGATAGAATGTACTGCTGGCTGCAGCTGGCGTCCCTCAGCAAAGGAACACGTGACGATGAGAGGCTGGGGAGCTCAGATTAGTCCCTCAACACACATAAACAGAGCAAACAGTAAAAAAGAATATGAGCGTAGGTAGCCTAGCAGTTAAGAGGTTTGGCCTAGTTACCAGAAAGTTGCTAGTTCAAATCCTCTATCTTACTAGTAGAAAAATCTGTTGAACGTAGCTTTGTAAGCATAGCATTAATCCTAATTGCTCTGTAGAGAAAGCAGCTGTCTGCATATAATGACCGAATGTACATATTAAGCAGCAACGAGAAGAAGCTCCATAGTGTGCTGGCAGTCAGATAATAAAACATGTTTCAGAACATGTTTTCATTGATTTTATTAGGATCCCCATTAGCCGACGCCATGGCGACAGCTAGTCTTACTGGGGTCTGACACAGAACGAAAAATACATTATAAACAAAATAATGACAATTTACATACATTTAAAAAACATTAACATGTAGTGTGTGTGTGTGTATGTGTGTGTGTGTGTGTGTGTGTGTGTGTGTGTGTGTGTGTGTGTGTGTGTGTGTGTATGTGTGTGTGTATGTGTGTGTGTGGTGTGTGTGTGTGTGTGTGTGTGTGTGTGTGTGTGTGGTGTGTGTGTGTGGGTGTGTGGGTGTGTGGGTGTGGGTGTGGGTGTGGGTGTGGGTGTGGGTGTGGGTGTGTGTGTGTGTGTGTGTGTTGTGTGTGTGTGTGTGTGCATCTATCAGTTACACATGAATGTGCTGAGGGACAAATCACAGGCCAAAAATGGGAAAAATTTTTTAAAAAGTTTCCTGCTTTCCCCCAAAAAAAAAAACCCAGGGAACCACCCATAACACAGAACATGGTAGGTGTACATAATCACATTATACAAAATACATGTAAACAGACTATTTCTTATTCCTGAAGGCCGCTGAAATGCTGGAGGGAAACGGTTACATATAAATGACATTTATATTTTAATATATATTTTATATATTCTATTTTAATAGAGGACATTTTTGTCTAACAACATTGAGTCATATTACTGAGAAGTTGAAGATTTCAATGTTTTTGTTTAATCCAGAAAGTCAGGATGATGGTGCTGGCGCTTCTGGATCAGAGAGGACATAGAGTTGTGCACACACTCTATCCCTGGGTTAGGGAGAGAGGCTTTCGCCATGTGAGTAGCCTACGTGTGAAACTGGCCTTTCAGCAGTCCTCTCTGACACTGGGATTAGGATTGGAACAATGTGTCTCCGGCGTGGGGAAGTGAAACCTGTCAGAATTAGAGAAGATTTAACAGAATTTAAGATCAAAACCAAGAGCTTCGACTTCCTCTGTCAGAAGACTGTATCCATTACTGAACGTTCGGATCCCAGCGAGGAAAAGKTGAGGTTTTATGGAGAAATAGAAAAAGGCTCAGTGGACTGTGACGTTCCATAGTCACTAGCTGAAGATTAAATCTATTTAGAAAGGAGATACCACTTTGTAACTCACASTATCCAGATGTGATTTTCACGTCCTACACCATTGTAATTCTGCATGTTTCTATTGACTACGTGTTCCAGTGTTTGAAACTGTACATGCACACATGTTACCAACAGTGGAGCAGTTGGCTTTCCTTCATGCCTGTGGTTGCAGACGGGGCAAACACGGGTGGATTACACATGCACACGTGTGCACGAGAACACGCAACCGCACACAGGCACACACGCGCAAAGCGGGCGGGTGTGTGGGTATATGCATGGGTATACACACAGAGATCTTGAAGGGCAGCCAAACCACACATCAAGCTGCAGTGGCAACTGGATCTGGAGAGTCAAGGGCTAACAACCCAGGACAAAGCTATTTATACAACCCACGGTGATGGAGTAAACACTTTATCTAGCTCTGCTCAGCCCCAGGCCCCAGCCCCATGCTCTGCTCACAGACCCATACAKCGCATTACCCAGACAGGTCCCCGTAAACAATGGATTATCGCCCACCGTGTAATGATTTCACATACACGTCTCGGGCATTTATTCTTTTCTTTCTCGCCAGCCAAGTGATGGCTATGGATTTAGGGCGAGCTCAACGTGTCAAAACTAGCAGGTTGCGATTGAGGGATTGGGAAACGAGAAAAAGAGGGAAAGCGACATGGCACTTACAGTTTATTAATTAAAGTTGCTGCATGGTTCAATACCTCTATGCCTGGCTGGTTGGCTGGCTGGTTGGCTGGTTGCATAGCATAGCACCTCTTATCAGCCCTGCTGGTGGCTGATCACTGAGATCTGGGGGCAGATTAAGGCACCCTGTGGGAATCATTGGGGCTATTTATTCTCTTTCACCTTGGTCTCATTTCACAGCTCTTTGGGGAATGTATTGGACTGTGTATCTCACTGAATAGTCATATTTGGTGGCATTATAGACTCAATCATTCCAGACGCAGTACATGATTTCCAGTTGAGTTACTTTAGTGGTTTATGTTCAGCAAGGAAACAACCCATCCAGCAACTTAGCAATTATCATATAGCCAACACTTAATAATCTGCATTATACAGTGTGTTGTTTTATAATGGTGATGTATTAAATAACATAATGGGTCATAAGAAACCAAGCATAAAGCCTGCCACTGAGACATTCAATTTCCATCATAGAATGTCCCTCATTAGTATGCATGATGATTGGCAATGACACCAAACCCTAATGGCCCGGTGAGTTGTGGTTACCCAGGCTTGTTCCCCTACAGTCCTCCTTTCCCTCCACCCCCCTCATTTCTCCCAAAGTGTTATGTGTGTGTGTGTGTGTGTGCGTGTGTGTATATGCGTGTGTGTATGTGTGTGTGTGTGTGTGTATTTGTGTGTGTGCGTGTGTGTGTAGGTGCATACCAAGGTTTCCATTAGCCGGTAATAGCCGGCTTTTGGCCGATAAAATAAAATAGCCGATAGATGAAATTGGCACCGTCCAATGGTCCAAAATTGGCACCGTCCAAAGAAAAAACTCCATTGAAAAATAATGCTTTTCAGCYTATTCGTTGATGGAAATACCAMTTGATGGAAATACATTTGACTGGTCATGCTTATCGGTGTATAGGTTAATTTGCATTATTTAGTGTAATTAAATTGGCATGTGTGTAGGCCTACAGTGTATTCGTTATGTATGTTATTTATCACATGCATACAGCATACAGATACAGAGCCTTTGAGCTGCTGCTARGGCATCTCAAACAGCAAATGCATAGGCAACACAAGGCAGACTTCATCAGTGCGTCACACACCACTTTGCAATGAGCTGGAGGCAGTATGAAAACCTATACTTAATTGTTTGAAATCTGAACATTTTACTACATATTATGAGGCATGTCTTACCTTGCTTCAAAGTAACCTAGCCAAAATCAGACCATATCCATGGAGGCAATTATTCATATTAACTTTATGTCGTTGTCCAGTGGCCAAAGGCACTATCCTAGTCATACTAGCAACCCATGCTAGTTGGTGCATGTTCGATCTTCCCTCTTTCAAAAATGTCTCTGTCACATGAAACTGCTCGCATGTGTGGTGTGCTTTTGACAAAGGTGTTTTCCTGCTAATAGGTACGAGCATTTGCATGTAGCCTACTGCCTTGTATGCATTGCTGCGCTTCAAATGCGAATAAATAATAGATCATTGAAATGTTAAGCTAAACGGTCTGATCTGTTGCATCAGATTCATTGCTTTAAAATATATATATCTGTTTTTGCCTAGGCCTACCGGATGTATACATTTGAGATCTATCGTCCCACAACTGTCCCAGAGTCTGTTTGGAACAGGCTGTTTATTTCTCGACACGCTGYCCAATAGAACAGGTCAACTTTTCTACTATGAGGATAGTGCATTGACATAGGCTAGTGKTTTTGCTGTTCATTACTCATCTTGTTGGCTGAGGAAAAGTACATGTGGACAGTTGTTCTCTTCAAAGTGTTCATCAGAATTCGGAAAGAAGGGCCGTACATAGTTGCATCCTAGACCTGCATGTTCTGTTAATAAGAATTACTATCATCTAAATGTGATTTCTGCCATTCTGAGCACTGTGGGTGGACGCCCTAATCAGGTGGGTCCGGTGTAATTTCTCAAATATCAGGTCAATTAAAATGTTGCCGGTGAAATGTCCAGCGCCACAATTTCCTAATACGAACCCTGGTGCATACGTGTGTTTATGTTTAATAAGCAGCCCCACCGTGGCGTGGCTGTGCTAGCAGAGCCACCGTGGGGCGTTTGGCGGTCTCCAGGGCCGTTTGAGACAGTCTCCAGCTCCAAATGCAGCTCCAGCCAGTACAGAGAATCGGCTCCACTCACCTTGAGCTCATTAACCTGCAGAGGCGCACGATGGATGTCCTCTCCTCTTCTCTCGCCACATTTTGGGAAGGTCGGAGTRGGGGAGAGAGGGAGAGAAATGCTCTGAACTGTATCAGCTCTGGAAGGACAATAAACAAAATCCTGACATCCCATCACCACCCACCAGTGGCCATAACAGRTCTCTACTGTGTTGCACTACATGTAATAACCTCTGTGTGGGTCCTTCAAGGACAACCGGTTGGTCTGTAACTCTGCARAGGGACCTTTCATTTCTAGGGTGTTTCTGATGTAAATTCACAGGACCGTATGCAGCAGTGCTATTAGGATGAAGCCGTTCCAAACCACGGCAAGGTGACTTGTAGCTGCTATTGTCAGATGGCCGTTGSTTTTGTTCAGCAAAGCGTGAAAGTGAGTTAAACGACCTGCTGAATTGTCCCAGTCGCCACGCTAAATGGAAACTAGAGGTAAAGCAAATACTGAAAGAAGAACGGGAGTAATACAGGTGTCACTTTCATGTATTCAGTGTTCCARAATTCAAGAATGACCGTACATAGAAAAATAGGACTTTGCCACATTTCGGTCAACAAAGAGTACAAAATATCCACAACACTGTTAGCTACACATGTTATAAGCAGAATATTAGAGCTTTGCACAGAATGGATGGGGTCATTTTTAGCCTTTCGGTGCTCTTGTTTGGGGCAGCAGGGTAGCCTAGTGGTTAGAGCGGTGGACTAGTAACCGAAAGGTTACAAGTTCAAATCCCCAGCTGACAAGGTACAAATCTGTCATTCTGCCCTTGAACAGGCAGTTAACCCACTGTTCCTAGCCTGTCATTGAAAATAAGAATTTGTTCTAAACTGACTTACCTAGTTCAATTAAATTGTCTATGTGGGCTTCCATGTGGTCTGTTTGTTTCTTTGTTTGCCTCTCTGCAGCTGAGCTAACAAGCTCCATTTTACCTCGGCTCTCTCTCCCAGCGTGGTCCAATTAAAGCGTCTGATCAGGTAGAGCGGTTTAATGATGGTTGTGGTTGGTTCGGCCAGACGGGCGCTTCACTGGTCTGAGTCGACGGGTAGAGAGCGTGCTGTGAGGTGGTGTCTGCACAACGRTGGTGTTGTGGCTCACTGAATTACTCTACAGACGAGGTAAAGTAACCCTCCCAGCCTCCATCCCTCTCAACAAGCAAGAGGAGGCAGGGGAGGCTGGTTGTTTTTTGGAAGTCCTTTATGTGGAGCAAATATCAAGCTGGATATCATCCCACATGTCTACCCACACACCTTCCAAAATGGTGTCTAATACAACTATCAAACTAAGCAAAGGAAACAATGCAAGGCAAAGTTGAACCCCCCACCCCTCTCTCTGTCACTTTCTGTTACTGTCTATCATATAATGCAGTAACAAACACAGACAAAACGGAATCCAGTACACACAAACACATGCCTGCAGTACATTCACACATGTACACATAGAACATCTGTGACATGACCAACACAGCTGTTCAACCATTCTAATAAAATTGTTCATTGTCGATGTGGTCAAACACGCGCGCGCACGACGCACGCACGCACGCACGCACGCACGCACGGCCACGCACGCACGCACGCACGCACGGCACCACGCACGCACGCACGACGCACACACACACACACACACACACACACCAAAATACACATTGGGCCCATCCCACAGGTGCATGTGTGTGTTGTCTGACCCCTGACTCTCAGTGGAGGCCAGCGCCTGCTGAGGAGAACTTTAAAGGACCCCTAGCTGGAGTCAGGCACACACAAGGGCAGCCAAAGTCAGGCCCACTCCCATCGAGGGACCCCAGCATTTGGCAGAGCTCCGGAACCTGGTCCGGTGTTCTCTCTCTCTCTATGTGTGTGCGTGCGTGTGCGCGCGCGCGCGTGTGTGTGTGTGCGTGCATGTGTGTGTGTGTGCATGCATTAGCGCAAGAGAGCGAGACAGGGAGAGACCGAGAGAAAAGGGCTGAAGATACAAAAAGCCCAACTCACAGACACATGATGCAACTCTCTCTTATCTTCTCTAAAATATCCGGTTTGTTTCAACAATGTAAATAAAACATCACATGTAACTAATATTCAGTTAATGTTAAAGCATAATTGTTATAGTGTAGTCAAATCATATTTCCTAATGGCAAAAAGCTCTGGCTTTGAAGTCTCTGTGCTTTGCTTTGTTATTGTAATTCACAGGTTCATCCATGTGAAAGTACATGACACAAAAGCCAATAGCCACCCAAGGCAGAAAAATAAGAAATTAAAGAAGAGGAGTTCTGAGGTCTATTCTATCTCTCCATCAGGCTTTGTAGATTGTTCTCGTCTGTGAMACCAATCGGTTTGATCTTCAGTACCGATGATGCTTGTTGTTCATTCCAACTGTAGCACACCAACACCAACTTAGATGTTGCCGCAAAAAACATGGTTCTCTCTACTGATCTCTTTTGCCATYTGGTCTGTACGCTACATTTGGAGCTTTAAACAGGATGCTATGGAGGGCAAAGTTCAATTGCACTATCAAAGGCATTGATCCGTTTTTGTATGCCCGCTGGTATGCTGGCAATAGTAATGTAGTAAATCTGCATGTTCGTCAGGTCTTCAACCATCCCAAAATAACAAAAGGAAACCTGCAGATATGGGCTTTCCCAAAAGAACTGAATACATTTGTAAGGTTTCTGTGAATTTTGTTTTTGAATGCCTAAATCTGCATTTAAAGCAAGTGTGTGGGTACATGCTTATTCATACAAGGTTACAGTTAAGTGTGTGTTTGTCTCTGTAGAGTATATGTGTAGAACTATTAATGTGAAGGCTACAATGTACTTGTAAACAGCCGTCTCTCATGAGTACTTCTGTACATAGGCCAACATATGTGTCTGTGTGTACGTACTGTATGCATGGTATACA
>NC_036843.1:3010705-3020385 GCF_002910315.2 Salvelinus sp. IW2-2015
GTGAGTGTACAAAACCTTAAGAAACACTCTCTCTTTCCATGACATAGGACAGACCAGGTGAACCCAGGTCAAAGCTCTGATCCCCTTATTGAATTCACCTGTTAAACTCCACTTCAAATCAGTGCATATGTGAAGGAAGGAGACAGGTTTTGTCAATAGGGGGATGCCTGTTAGCATTATTTATTTTTTTAACATTTCCAAATTAAAACTGCCTCGTACTCAATTCTTTTGCTCGTACAAATATGCATATTATTATTACTAATTGGGATAGAAAAACAATCTCTAGTTTCTAAACCGTTTTGAATTAGTACTGTGGGTGAAACCAGAACAACTCCTTTCTGACAGCGAAATCATATACCAGGACATGCCGAAGCTCTTGAAAAATAGTCTCTGACTCTCGGATCAGTTTTAAGCTCTGTTGTATGCCCTTATGATCGAAATGAACTGCACCCGCCTTCCCCTGGATGTCAGTAACCATAGAAAGTGGAATGGCGTCTCTACGTGGTTCTCAGAGTTTATAAAACGCAATGGAGTGAGATGTCCCTTCTTTTGGACGCTCGCCAGGACGCAAGGGAGGACCATCAGAAATGGCAATGCTCAAAAGCTCTCGTTATTGATCAAAGATATATCCGTCTGTGATTTAAATTCGATATAGGTGTTAGAAAACATCATAACGAAGTTATTTTGAACCGATTTATATCAGTTTATGCGGAGTATATTGCTATTTTTCGGAATTTCCTTAGTATTGCGTTTGAGGATTTGGACATGTGTGTTGCCGTTTAGCTATCGTTAGCTGTCTAGTTCCGAAGTTGAAGAGGTCGTTTTACAACAAAGCAAACGATTCTTTTGGACAAAGGACACATTGCCCAAGATACTGATGGAAGCTCGTCCAAAAGTAAGATATTTATGATTTTATTCCGTATTTATGTGGAAAAAAATGTTAAACGCAGTTGTCGGCCATTTTTTGCGCGGCACAGTCTGGCTGTAACTCACAATGTATGTCTAGTAACGTAAATTTTAAATCTAAATCAGCGTTGCATTAATAACCAATGCCATCTTTCATTAGCTGTCCACCTGTATTTTTTTAGTTCAATTCTAATCGATAAATAATCGTTAAACATAGGTGCCTTTCCAAGATGGCGCCGCCCAGATTGCAATGCCATGTTTTTGACAGATTACATTTGCATAACCACGATTTGTGATGCTAAATTATGCACAATTTTCGAACAAACTCTATATTGCATTGTGTAATATGATGTACAGGACTGTCATCTGAAGAATTCTGAGAAGTTAGTGAAAAAATTACTATAATTTTGGTGGCGATAACGTTTATCGCCCCTTTTGCCTTGATTCAATGCGGGGGTGATGGTTAGCTCATGTGGGTATGCTAATATAACAGATATATGTGTTTTCGCTGTAAAAACAAAAACTTCCACTTAGAAATCTTGAAATATTGTCTGGATTCACAAAGATCTGTGTCTTTCAATTGCTGTAGGCTGTGATTTTTCAGAAATGTTTAGGATGAGTATTTTGGTAATTGACGTCGGTCTCTGTAATTATTCCGGCTGCTTCCAACGCTATTTCAGAATTGCAGCGCAATGTAGAACTGCTGATTTATACCCTGAAATATGCACATTTTTAAAAAAAAACATATGTGCTATACCATAATAGTTATCAGACTGTCATCTTATTGAAGTTGTTCTGTTAGCTGCTATATATATTCTTTATTAGTTCGGAATTATGATAAGCTACTGATGCAGGAAAAAAATGGGTTGGAGAAAAAATTTTGTTCTTTTGCTATCGTGCGGTTAGCTAATAATTTACATATTGGTCCTTCCCTGTAAAAACATTTTAAAAAATCGAAATGATGCTGGATTCAACAATGAATCTGTTTCCTTTCAATTGCTGTAGGCGGTTGACTATTTTTCAGGAATGTTTTAGGATAGTATTTGTAATTCGACTCGGTCGTTCTCTTTGTAAATTATTCCGGCTGCTTCAACGCCGTTTTCAGACTTGCACGCGCAAATGTAGAGACTGTGATATACCTGAAATTATGCACAATTTAAAAAAAAAAAAACATATGCTTATTATACCATAAATAATTGTTATCAGGACTGTCATCTTATGAAGTTGTTCTTGGTTAGGCTATAATATATCTTTATTTTAGTCGAATTATGATATACCTGATGGAAGTAAAAGAAAACTGGGAGTTAAAAAAACTGGGTAGTCTTTTTGCTAACGGTTTAGCTTAATAATATTACATATTGTTCTTCCCTGTAAAACATTTAAAAATCAGAAAATGATGGCTTGATTCACAAGAATCTTATCTATTCATCTGTGTTGTTCTTGGACTTGTGATTAATGTATTTAGATTGCTGCAGTATTACTTGTGACCTATGCTATCGTATGCTAGTCAGCTTTTTTTACTGTGGGGGGTGCTCCCGGGATCCGGTGATACCAATGTAAAAGTTTAAAGAAGGATTCTTAACCCTTGAGACAATTGGGACATAGATTGTGTATGTGTGCATTCAGAGGAATGGGCAAAAATAAACAGAAGTGCCTTTGAACAGGGTATGGTAGTAGTGCCAGGGCGCACCAGCTTGTGTCAAGATCTGCAACGTTGCTGGGTGTATCAAGAATGGTCCACACCCAAAGGAATCCAGCCAACTTGACACAACTGTGGGAAGCATTGGAGTGAACAATGGGCCAGCATCCTGTGGAACGCTTTCCATGCCCCGAAGAATTGAGCCCGTTCTGAGGGCAAAAGGGGGTGTTTGTGTGTGGTGTACTCAGTGTGGTCCTTCTTATGGTCTTACAGTGGCTACAGCTGACCACCCAAGCCACAGCTGGGAATACACACCCCAGAATGCCAAACACACACAAGACACATACGGGTTCATCACACGTGCACATGAGCTTGGACAAACATACACACACGAGAAACGTTGCCTACTGTCTTGTGCCTTTTCCGGTTTTACATATGCATTGAGTTGCAAGTCACAAACACGGCTCGCGATCGGCGTAAAGCAAACAACTGTCGTTTGAACAGAGAGATGTGGGGAGATGTGAGTCAACAACCCCCTCTGAAGCCTGTTAGCTGCGCTCGTCCTATCTCACCCCTCTCCCCATGGTGGGTGTTACGTAGGGGTAAGGGTGTAGGTAAATGACAGAGCTGGTTGGCATGGGCCTTTAATAGCGATGTCCTGCTGGCGCCTGCAGGGAATACAGTCCCACTCTTTGCTACTACAACTGCAGTGGGAGAACAAGTAATATCTCTCTTTGTCTCTCTTTCTCTCTCTCTTACTCTCAGCCTTCTATTCCCTCTCTCCCATTCTCTGTCGGTTTCTCCCATTTCTCCTCATTCTCTGCTCTGTTTTCTCCCATCTCATTCTCTGTCGTCTCTCCTTCCCATTCTTCCTCGTCCCATTCTCTTCGTTTCTTGTCTCTCCTTCTCTCTCTCATTCTCCGTCGTCCCTCTCCTTCTCTCTCATTCTCTGTCCATTTCTCCCATTCTCTCTCCAGTCTCTGTCGTCCTCTCCTTCTCTCTCCATCTCTGTCATTTCTCTCCTTCTCTTCTCTCATTCTCTGGTGTCCTCTCCTTCTCTCTCCCCATTCTCTGTCGCCCTCTCCTTCTGTCTCCTCATTCTCTGTGACAGTGGAAGGGTTTTGCACTTGATCAGCCTCTGTCATTCTATATTGTGTTCTGCACTCTCTATTTACCGAATTGTAATTCTCACCCATTCTTTGTTCCAGGCTTACTGTACGCACGCACCCACACACACGCTCAATGTCCTCAAATGTGTGTGACTGTAACCCGTCTCCTCCCTGGGGCATATCCTGATTGATCATTCCACCCTCTGTAGTAGAGCCATAGCTCAGAGCAGGGCTGGCACTGAGAGATGTGCCCCATGCAGCTCTACGATACTTAACAACCTCCCCCCGCTGGGACACTCATAGACTTACCATGGACCTCTTCAGCCATACAGCCAGTAAAATCACCGACATTTGTGTATTTACAATCTATAACTCTTAAACAATAGCCTACCTACACACCTGCCCTATTGCTGCGCCCCTATACGATGCAGATGTTTTCACTAATGGTCACCCTAAACTCAAACTCTCCTATGCTTACGGTAATTATTGGCTACCGTCCTACTTTAATCTACAGTAACTCTCTGAAAAATAAAAGTTCACATCTGTATATGACCCATAGACCCTATAAGACCCAATGTCCCACGTCCAGAGGTGACCGAAGTAATATGCCTGAGACTTCTCCTTACTACAAAGTGCGTATATTGATTTCGATTTGTAAGAACCGAACAGAGAAGAGCACCTTCAGTCCTTGACAACTAAAAGACGGCAGTGCTTGACAGTTATAAATGTGTGTATTTCTCTTAAACAAAGCTGCCATCCAGCCTAGAGCCCAGTGCAACACTGCTCTGTGATTATCTCTCCTTGTTGTTTTGAGCCTGTGCTCTCCTCAGTAATCATCGTTTACACCTATCTTCGCTCAATCATGACACATGATCTGTCCTCATCTTCTTGGCCCTTAACATTTGTGTTCATGAGTAAAAGCGATACGCAGACTAACTTTCTTATCATCTCTCTGCTAGATGATATTATTAGTATTATTCTAGAGAATGTTCTGGCCTGCACATTTACAACTCGTCAGGAGCTAGATGAGTTTGAAAAAAGAAATATCTGCCTATTTACACACTGTCGCTGCCTGAATTGAATTATCTATGATGGGTTAACTGCCTTGTTTAGGGAGATACGGATACTCTAGATTATTTGACTAAGCTTGTTCTTACAAGATTGGGCATCCAGGAGATTTGAACTTGCACCTCTCATTCAGGATTCGAGATCTGAGCAACCGTTTCAAGTTGACTGGGGCCGCAAACGCTCTAACCACTACCGCTACCCTCTGTCATACATCTCATTGATTTCTGGGTTATGCTCATATTTGTACTTATATCCTTTTATTTTTTGACTATTTCCCCCTTTGGTTTTGCAAGTCAACAGCGAAAATGATTTTTGCTGTGGCAAGGGAAGATATCTGAGTTAGGTGTTGATAGAACAAATACCCTCTTGTGTTTAAAGACGTAGCTGCAGTCTTAGTGTACTTCATATGTACATAACACAGTTACTACCTTGGATTTAAACAGTGCGATACATGGCTTGCGTATATGGTTCACACTAAATCTGATGTAATGAAGATACAATAGTGTCTGGACATACTTGTTCACCTTGATATTGGATACATATTGATGCGTGTAGACGTATGTACAGCGTTCAAGAATTCAGAGGTGAAAAAATAAGGAAAGTGCATGAGGACGTGTGAAATATATATATATCTATTTTAAAATGAAAAATGTGGGGGGTAGTGAAAGTGAGACGTAAGTAAGGCCAAAAAGATGATAGTCCATTTGTGTTAAAAGACAGAGTATTCATGTTTAGCGCAGAATTCAGATCAACATGGGAATGCGTTACAGTGTATGCACAGGAGATAGAAGAGGGAGTGCAACGAGAAAGAACGAGCAATTAGCTTTTATTTTCATCATAATTGTCGTCGGAGAGCGGACCGATAGGTATCTCCACGGTAGTTCATGAGAGCTAGGTGCGGTGTACCGGAAGATAAGAAACGACAATAAGATCATCTCAGCTTTATATGTGAAAGTTGAGTATTGAGGTCAGATCGATGACGCTTGCATAACATCGATATTGTGAAATGTCTGTTATCAATTTTAGGATAGCAATCATAACTAACACCATGGATTTTGACAGAGACGAGTGCTCTCGCTATTTGGCTATATTTGGCACGCTGAGGAGCCTTAAATTTGGGCGACTATATCCACTGTCTGGGTTGGCGTTAGACTTAGCTCTTGTAATTTAGTATGATCCACCAGTTTCAGACTATCTCTCCTTCACACAGAACCACATACTCACCAGCTAGCACAGCAGTAACGTCCTGTAGAGGGGCGGCAGTTTTCCAACAGAAACTGTCATGGCAGTGGGAATTCTTTTTTATTAGTGGGCCAATGTTAGTCTCCAACCTGTGTGCTCCTTGTGTAGAGGGGCGCTCTACAGTGCTGGGTCCACCTGCCTAGCTATCTCTTCTACAATGTACTTGTAAACAGCCATCTCTCGTGAGTACTTCTGTACATAGGCCAACATATGTGTCTGTGTGTACGTACTGTATGCATGGTATACACTGAGAGTACAAAACCTTAAGAACACTCTCTCTTTCCATGACATAGACAGACCAGGTGAACCCAGGTCAAAGCTCTGATCCCTTATTGATTTCACCTGTTAAATCCACTTCAAATCAGTGCATATGAAGGGAAGGAGACGGGTTAAAGAAGGATTCTTAACCCTTGAGACAATTGGGACATAGATTGTGTATGTGTGCCATTCAGATGGTGAATGGGCAAAAATAAAACAGAAGTGCCTTTGAACAGGGTATGGTAGTAGGTGCCAGGRGCACCAGCTTGTGTCAAGATCTGCAACGTTGCTGGGTGTATCAAGAATGGTCCACCACCCAAAGGACATCCAGCCAACTTGACACAACTGTGGGAAGCATTGGAGTGAACATGGGCCAGCATCCCTGTGGAACGCTTTCCATGCCCCGAAGAATTGAGCCCGTTCTGAGGGCAAAAGGGGGGTGTTCCTAACGTGTGGTGTACTCAGTGTACGTGTTCCAGTTGGGCCTCTTATGGTCTTACAGTGGCTACAGCTGACCACCCCAAGCCACAGCTGGAATACACACCCCAGAATGCCAAACACACACAGACACATACGGGTTCATGCACACGTGCACATGAGCTTGGACAAACATACACACACAGAAACGTGCCTACTGTCTTGTGCCTTTCCGGTTTATTACATATGCATGAGTTGCAAGTCACAACACGGCTCGCGATCGGCGTAAAGCAAACAACTGTCGTTTGAACAGAGAGATGTGGGGAGATGTGAGTCAACAKCCCCCTCTGAAGCCTGTTAGCTGCGCTCGTCCTATCTCACCCCTCTCCCCCATGGTGGGTGTTACGTAGGGGTAAGGGTGTAGGTAAATGACAGAGCTGGTTGGGCATGGCCTTTAATAGCGATGTCCTGCTGGCGCCTGCAGGAATACAGTCCCACTCTTTGCTACTACAACTGCAGTGGGAGAACAAGTAATATCTCTCTTTGTCTCTCTTTCTCTCTCTCTTACTCTCAGCCTTCTATTCCCTCTCTCCCATTCTCTGTCGTTTTTCTTCCCATTCTCCTCTCTCATCTCTCTGTTGGTTTTCTCCCATTCTCTCTCTCATTCTCTGTCGTCCTCTCCTTTTCTCTCCCATTCTCCGTCGTCCTCCCTTCTCTCCCATTCTCTGTCGGTCCTCTCCTTCTCTCTCTCATTCTCCGTCTCCTCTCCTTCTCTCTCTCATTCTCTGTCATTTTCTCCATTCTCTCTCTCATCTTCTGTCGTCCTCTCCTTCTCTCTCTCATTCTCTGTCATTTTCTCCCATTCTCTCTCTCATTCTCTGTCGTCCTCTCCTCTCTCTCCCATTCTCTGTCGCCCTCTCCTTCTGTCTCTCATTCTCTGTGACAGTGGAAGGTTGTGACCTTGATCAGCCTCTGTCATTCTATATTGTGTTCTGCACTCTCTATTTACCGAATTGTATTCTCACCCATTCTGTGTTCCAGGCTTACTGTACGCACGCACCCACACACACGCTCAATGTCCTTCAAAGTGTGTGACTGTAACCCGTCTCCTCCCCTGGGCATATCCTGATTGATCATTCCACCCTCTGAGTAGAGCATAGCTCAGAGCAGGGCTGGCACTGAGAGATGTGCCCCATGCAGCTCTACGATACTWTAACAACCTCCCCCGCTGGGACACTCATAGACTTACCATGGACCTCTTCAGCCATACAGCCAGTAAAAATCACCGACATTGTGTATTTACAATCTATAACTCTTTAAACAATAGGCCTACCTACACACCTGCCCTATTGCTGCGCCCCTATACGATGCAGATGTTTTCACTAATGTCACCCTAAACTCAAACTCTCCTATGCTTACGGAAATTATTGGCTACCGGTCCTACTTTAATCTACAGTAACTCTCTGAAAAATAAAAGTCCATCTGTATATGACCCATGACCCTATAAGGACCCCATGTCCCACGTCCAGAGGTGACCAGTAATATGCCTGAGACTCTTCTCATCGTCTGACCCAGCAGGTCTAAACCGTTCAGTTTTGTCCAGAGCCCAGCACCGCTTTTCCTCCTCCTCCTCAGCCTCCTCTTCCTCAGCCTCTCCCAGGCCTTTGTGAGGACCAGACACTTATCCCCATGGATTTAGATCAGATCTGCCTACAACTGCAATTAGAAAAGAGCATTTCCTCTCCTGATATTTTAAGATGGTTTTATGCTAGTCTAAGTGGGACCTTTTCAAGTCAACAGCAAATGTTCTTCAGGTGGTTGTAGTGTACTATTAAATTCCTGCAGAGAGAGAGCGAGGAAGAGAGAGAGAGAAAGAGAGAGAGAGAGCGAGAGCGAGAGAGAGCAGGGGGGATAAGAAAGAGAGAGGAGAGAGATGAGTGAGTGTTAATTTTGAGCAGGCAGAGCACAGCATAGCTATGGAGGAAGGGATTTCTGTGGTTAGAGCTTTAGAATCCCTACTAAACAGCCACACACAGCAGAAGGCCTGGCAGCATCTTAATCCCAGCACGCTCTCACAAATAAGCCAGCTACGCTTCAGAACAAGAGAGGGAGAGAGGGATGGAGAGATGGAGGGYAAAATAGAGTGAAGGAAAGAGGGAAGGAAGAAGGGAGACGCTAATTGAAGGGAGCTACAAAGCATGAGAAGGGAGAAATAGAACGAAGATAGAGGGAGACACGGAGAGAGTAAAGTATGGGAAGAGGATCAGAAAGAGAGACAGAATGAGGGAACGAGGGAGGGAGGGATGGAGTAAGAGAAATAGATAGGGGTGCTTTGAGGTTGTGATTCAGCTGTCTCCAATGGTGGGTCTCACTGGCGTTAATGAGGGTAGTCGCTCTAGGGAGAGAGTGTGTGTGTGTATGTGTGACTGTGTGTTTAGAGGGAGGCAGAAGGAGGTATGGGTTTGATTGGCATTGCCAGTCTATCTCACAATTTAGCTCCAGAATATCCACACCACCCCTCTCTTCGTTTCTCCTCATCCACCCACCAGAATGAACAGTGCCTCTGGGTTCTTATGTGGTGAGGCTTCCCACAAAAGACAAAAAACCCAACAAACTACCACATATAAGAAGTCCTTGGTACTGTGCTTTGCGTGCCTGATTTTTTCAATTCACTTGTATTTATTTCCTATTTCTCCGTCTTTTCAATTACTTCGTTCATTCTTTGTTAGGCTTGTCCTTCTGGATACCTATTTTTTTTTTCGTTGCCTGGTTTATGTTCGTGCTGCGCTCGGCCCGTCTACCGTTGGGCTAGTTTTCACTGCCCGCGGTCATCTATAATGCTGCGGTGTGTGTTTTGTTTACTTTTTCGCCTCCTCCACATGTGATGGTGATTGTATCACACTTCGCCGCCGTCTACATTTACTTAACGTCACGTATGCCTCTTATCTGTTTTTCGGTGGTTTTCCTGATAGGTACCCACAGAAATGAAAAATCACCAAAAAAAACAAAAATCACAAAACCCCCAAACCAAACGATAAACC
>NC_036843.1:3027186-3032186 GCF_002910315.2 Salvelinus sp. IW2-2015
CACAATCAAGGTATTTCATCGCAGGCACCTGGATCTGTCTCTTATACACATCTAGATGTGTATAAGAGACAGGGTCAGGGTGAGGTTCAGGGTGAGGTTAAGGATCAGGGTCAGGTTAAGGATCAGGGTGAGGTTAAGGATCAGGGTCAGGTTAAGGATCAGGGTGAGGTTAAGGATCAGGGTCAGGGTCAGGGTGAGGTTCAGGGTCACAGTCAGGGTGAGGTTCAGGGTGAGGTTAAGGATCAGGGTCAGGTTAAGGATCAGGGTGAGGTTAAGGATCAGGGTCAGGGTCAGGTTAAGGATCAGGGTCAGGTTAAGGGTCAGGGTCAGGTTAAGGATCAGGGTCAGGGTCAGGTTAAGGATCAGGGTGAAGTCCAGTAGAGATAATGTAACACCGCTAATGTATCTGCATGTAGATGTGTGGCTATGGTCCATCTACCCACACTGTCTGCCCGTCCGTCCGCTTGTTTATTTCAGGGATGAGTCCCATTTAGCTGGTGACTCACAATACCCCATCCAACTTCCTGAGGTAGAACATGCATTAGAGGAATTGGAGAAACACCAAGAAGGCCAAATTAGACATAGCCAAGTCTAGACAGACAGCCAGGCACTTCCTTGACAGGAGACTCACTGAGTAAACAAATGTCCTTGTTGATTTGTACTTAATTTACCTGATTAAATCCTCCATTATGGCTGTCATTCATTCAAGCAGATATCAAGAGGTCAGGTTAAATTACATTTGTTATGGCACTGTGTATACACTATCTATGTTTACACACCTACTGCCAAAGCATAGTCTGGTTTGTGATGAGGGATTCCACCAGCACAGAGGATCCATATGATAGGATTTGATACATGATACGATTCTATAGCCCATGATACAAAGATAAGATAATTTTCATGCTGATTGCCACACTCCCTCTATTTATTTAGACTGAATGCAAATTACAGTGCTATTATCACAGAACATTATCACAGAACATTATCACAGAACATTATCACAGAACATTATCACAGAACATTATCACAGAACATTTGGTGCCAACATGGAGGGCAGTTTCCCAGAATCTGTACTGTACCTCTATGGCTCTGACTGCCACTATCCCGGTAGCAGCACCCACCTGTAGCACGCGCTCCAGCAGATATATCTCTCTGGTCACCCCCAAAGCCAATTCCTCCTTTGGCCGCCTCTCCTTCCAGTTCTCTGCTGCCAATGACTGGAACGAAAATGCACAAATACTGAAACTGGAAACACATCGTCCCTCACTAGCTTTAAGCACCAGCTGTCAGAGCAGCTCACAGATTACTGCACCTGTAACATAGCCCATCTATAATTTAGCCCAAACAACTACCTCTTCCCCTACTGTATTTATTTATTTCATTTATTTTGCTCCTTTGCACCCCATTATTTTATTCTACTTTGCACATCTTCCACTGCAAAATTACATTCCAGTGTTTTCTTGCTAATTGTATTTACTTCGCCAACCATGGCCTTTTTTGCCTTTACCTCCCTTATCTCACCTCATTTGGCTCACATTGTATATAGACTTATTTTTCTACTGTATTATTGACTGTATGTTTGTTTTTCTCCATGTGTAACTCTGTGTTGTTGTATGTGTCGAACTGCTTTGCTTTATCTTGGCCAGGTCGCAATTGTAAACTTCTCAACTAGCCTACCTGGTTAAATAAAGGTGAAATAAAATAAAATGTAAAAATCCTTGGCCATGCTGGGTACAGTAGGGGGAGGAGAGCCATGGGGAGATGTCCCTGGTCCCAGTGTGTTGTTGCTCCTGATGACACTCAGCGTGACCCGGCCCGACCATCCATCACCGGAACGCGGCTAAATGGAGCGCAGAGCCTCGTCTCTGACCCCTTTCAATGAGCCGCGAGGCCGACGCTTCGATGATCCCTATAGGAGCGATTTGGATCCGACCGCCTCGGAACGCTAATGTCCCATAGCGGCATTAGCTTCTGGACACTACCCCACTCTACCACCCTTTACGCCCATGCCTCATTGCTCTACCTATTCCTCCTTTTCTCCTTCTTCCCCTCCATGGCACCGTGCCAGGGAGTGAGTCAGTGATGGCTGATGGACGGAGGGATGGATGTCAGAAGCCAGAGGAGGACAACTTTCGCCCATGATGGAGTCACAGAAGCCAGTGGAGGGAGAGTCCTCCACTGTGGCCAGTAGTACTGTAGTACTGTCTGTGATCTTTCTCTCTATCACTGAACAATGTCTGTGAGCTTTACTTGCAGRTTATTTTCCTTTACTTGCAATGTATTCACTAGTATTGACAATTCAAAAGTTTTGTCAGGACCCGGTGCGAGAAACAGTCACTAAATCGGCAGAACCCAGAAGATGAGGCAGACACAGCAGTACTAGAGATGGTGGTTTAATAAAAAAATAGATAACTTCCAAAATACAAAGAAAATCCACAAAGTGGTAAAAACAGCAAGGGAAAAAACAAACCTAAAAGACTAATCCAAAATACAAAAGAACAAAACCAGAGAACCTCTGGAAAATCCAACAAGAGAAAAATATATGTTCACAACAAGGCTTGGGCTGGGGCTGGGTGCTAACATACAAACACTGAGCKAGGAACTAAGGAACACACAGGGATTAAATACTAACAAGGGAACGACATACAGGTGCAAACAATAATAGAGCAAGGGAAAAACAAAAGGTACAAAAAAGGTGCAATGGGGACATCTAGTGACAAAAAACCAGAACAGTCCTGGCCAAAACCTGACAAGTTTGGCTGAAAAAGTTAACATGGCTGAACAGGCTGGCAAACAGAATTGGTAGTAAAGCCTCCCCCTCCCAGGATTCTTAACATCTTCCTCCCTGTTTAGGCCTTCTTTCCATTATGTGGCGAGTGGCTGCTCCTGAGACGGTCGCTGTCCACTGCCATGTGGTGCTGAACGTCGGAATTCCGCTTATGTCATTGTCCGTTTTAGTGGTGCTGAATCGCTAGCTCGCCACTAATAGCAGGTTTGTTTTCTGTAGCATCAGTCGTTTTACTATTGTGACAAAATCACCCCAATGTAATACAATGTATGGTCTATATACACTGGATGTTGAAGACTGTGTGAATATTTGTCGTTTATGCTCATCAAGTTTAATCAGACAAAAAACGCCCACTCACAGCCTATTATAATATATGTTTACTGAGAAAACAACACGTACTTTCATACTAAACAAACTAAATTGACTTCTGGTTCTTTGTATTTAACTCTCTGGGTTTATGGAAATAATCAAAACTCCGCAAGAAATTCAAACAAACAAAAACAATTATTTGATGAACACACAATCAAGGTATTTCATCGCAGGCACCTGGATTTCTCATCAATAARACCCTGACGTACAGCAGTTAAGAATAACAAGAGTTGGTATATTGAGCCTGCAATTGAATTCTCTATTGTACTCCTCCTCCCGTGTAATCATGGGGTGTAATTACTGCCTATGATATGGCATTAGCCCCATACCACAAATGATGATTGCTAGGAGAAATCGTGATTAAAATATTTGAACCTTTTCCAAGTGGGAGTGTTTTTGTTACAGCACTTCTAACTAGTTATGCATCACTAGCTAGACATAGACTCTGAGAAGTTCTGTATTTGACAATGAGTGACCTACACAATACGGGATTAGAGGGCTCTTGATCAATCTACTGTACTGTGTGTACTACACAGGGGACAAATAGCCTCAGTTGAATATGGCAATCAGAATCACCAGGATGGCTGGAGTCCCAGCTACTGATTGCTCATCAGGAGAAACAAAGACTTCCTCTTCAGACTGTGGCAAAGTGAGGAATAACAGCCTCAATAACAGCCTCGTCTCCCACCGTGTGAAACAGTACAGTCCTAATTAAAAGCAGCATGAGGCTCCTAAAGTAGATTTCCACAACTAACGTATTTTCTTTCTTCAGAACTGATTCCTTTTCATTCTTCACTCTGAACAAGAAATGTTAGAGGTCTGCTTCTGYTGAGAAAGAATGTTTTAACACCTATGTCAGGGGTTTCAAACATACGAGGGGGTCCAGGTCTGGCAGTACTGCTCTAGCAGGTCCAGGCTCTGCTGTAGGCCATGTGCTGTGGGTGACAGCAGGCATCGGTCATCTGCGAAGAGTAGGTATTTAACCTCTGAATTGAGGAGACTAACACCAGGGGCTGAGGATTTTTCTAGAATAATGGCCAATTCATTGATGTAAATATTGAAGAGTACAGAGCTCAGATTGCAACCCTGGCGAAGGCCCCACCCCTGGTTAAAGAATTATGTTATTTTCTTGCCAATTTTAATGCTGCAGGTATTGCCAGTATACGTTGATTTAATTATGTCATATGTTTTACCCCCTACACCACTTTCAATAACTTTGTAGAACAGTCCTMTATGCCAAATAGAATCAAATGTTTTTTGGAAGTCAATAAAGCAAGCGTATATTTTGCTATTATTTTGGTGGACATGTTTATCTATCAGGTTGTGTAGGGTGTAAATATGATCAGTCGTGCGATGTTTTGGTTTAAATCCAATTTGGCTTTTACCAAGACATTGTGCTTATTAAGGAAGTTTAGAACTCTTACATTTATAATACTACAGAAAACCTTCCCCAGGTTACTGTTCACATAAATGCCTGTAAATTTGCTTTTAGCCAAATCCTTTTAGAGCAAGCCAAATAATTTCATGTTTTAAAAGTTATCCTAGATCAGGATTCATTGTTTGAATGTAAGATGCCAATCATCTTACAATCATTAGGGTCAAATTTGTCTCTGTTCTTAAAGATTGGGGTTAGGAGTCCTTGATTCCAGATGTCAGGGAAATAACCTACACTCAGGATCAAATGAAACAGTTTTAATATAGCCAATTGAAATTTTGCACAAGTGAATTTGAGCGTCTCATTTAGAATGCCATCAGGTTCGCAATAAGCGAGGGGGTCCAATCTGGCCCGCGAGTGGTTTGAGTAAAAAAATCTTTAAAAAAGTAATAATCATTATCATCATCA
>NC_036843.1:3034686-3087125 GCF_002910315.2 Salvelinus sp. IW2-2015
TTGCAGACACACCCTGCCATCCAACAAACCTAACTGACTACTGTAGGGGAGACTGAATAAGCAATCTACTGTACCCCAAAACACATCATAATGATATATTCATCTCAATGACCTCTGGGCCAGAACTGGGATAATCAATCCGACCTGATTCCAATGTGGATGGCTGAAAAGGAGGGAAAATTGTAAATGAATGTGATTTTCATTAAAAACGTTTAACCCATTAGTGTCTAAGCCCTGTCTATACCAGGGGAGGGGGAGGGGGGTTCTACTAAGGAATTGTATTAAGAAGGTCATACCAAGGATAATTCAGCTATTTGATTTACAATTGTAAGACCCCTTGAAGTATTCACTACATGGAACAACAGTCCCCACAGAAAACCAGAAGGAAGTTTGTTCTGAAGTGTCTGTCCTTTATCTGAGAGATATAAGAAAGATCAGGAAACATTTGTAAATATTTTTTTACATGTATTTAACTCCTTATTTTTGGCACTAAACAAAGTCCATGTTTACTTCCATACATTTTTTCAACTGGTACCGGGAGAGTCCGGGAGAGTCTACCCTAGAGAAAAATATGTACGTGATCGTGAGAGTCCCGTTTTAACAGAGGGGTCATTGAGGTGTGGAGCCCAAACTGTTCAGACTCTACAGACAGAAGATGGCAGATCGGCTGTACTGACTTCAGATGAGTCCCAAGATGCTTGTGGGGGTCGTAGAGAAAATAGTTGGAGAAGACCATCGTGTTCGTGAGAGTTTCCTCGTTCGGACGCTACAAACGATTTTGTGTGAAGACCAATTTTTGGGCRACCTCATGGTCTGACAAACACCACTTTTCACGGCTGATGTCACCTTTCACGGCTGATGTAGATGTGCGACATAGGCAGATGTGGTGGATTGAGACGAATCCAAAGATTTMTAAAAATATATCTATAGCTTAAACTGACAGATTTTTATGGGGATGTTGTTATTATGCTAATTAGATTTCCGCGAGGGGGGTGTACATCGACCTTAGGTTAACAGGTATATCACCAGGTTCCAAAACTACGGGAGACACCAGCATGAGATTTGCTGAAAGATATGAGTCTTAGGAATCTCAATATAAATTAGATGAGAACTGTTTTTCAATTCAGCATTTGAATATCTCTCTACTCAACGTCATTAACCCTAACTTAGTCCTCATCTGCAAAACCATTTGTTTCTTACCTACTGCAGCATTTAACTACATGGATGCGTTATATTTCTAGGTATTTTACAATACAAATTCAAGTCATTCAGTCATCGTTCAATACCTCATTAGGGACTTAATACAGCGCAGAGCCATCACTATGGACCTAAAGTATGTCACAAAAATCTCTTTGACTCTTTGAGGTTGTCCTCAGGTCTTCAAGGAGAGAATTCTTAGGTAACGGTTTGCTTTTATAATCTTAAAAAGGCAGCAGGTTCAAGTGATGTATTCAACTTAAGAGGAATGGAGTTTACTGTACATCCAATATACACTGAGTTTTCAAAACATTAGGAACACCTGCTCTCAAAACATTAGGAACACCTGCTCTTTCCATGACATAGACTGACCAGGTGAATCCAGGTGATAGCTATGATCCCTTATTGATGTCACCTCTTAAATCCACTTCAATCAGTGTAGACAAAGTGGAGGAGACAGTTTAAAGAACGATGTTTAAGCCTTGAGAGAATTGAGACATGGACTGTGTATGTGTGCCATTCAGAGGGTGAATGGTCAAGACAAAATATTTAAGTGCCTTTGAACTGGATATGGTATCAGGTGCCAGGCACATCGGTTTGAGTGTGTCAAGAACTGCAATGCTGCTGGGTTTTTCATGCTCAACAGTTTCCCGTGTGTATCAAGAATGGTCCACCACCCAAAGGACGTACAGCCAACTTGACACAACTGTGGGAAGCATTGGAGTCAACATGGGCCAGCATCCCTGTGGAACACTTTTGACACCTTGTAGTCTATGCCCCTGATGAATTGAGGCTGTTCTGTGGGCAAAAGGGGGTACACTCAATGTATTGTCTATAATGCTGCAGCACAGTTAAATGTTCCAGCTTACAAGGACACTCTGCTTCACATACTGAGGCATTGATGTGACCTTGAGTAGGGACATGGTCTTTTGTCAGGCTACAACTACAGTAGATACGTCCACAGCATATATAAGATATAACCAATAGAATTGTGCTCATACTACAGGCATAAACATGGGAAGGGCTGGAGAGAGAGAGGGGACATAAAGAGAGAGAGAGAGAGAGAGGGACAGAGAGAGAGAGAGAGAGAGAGAGAGYGGGGGGGCAGAGAGTGAAAGACAGAAAGAGAAAGAGATAGATGTTGAGTGATGAATAATGATGAATGAGGAGAGGGTGTCTGAGAGATAATACCCTGCAATAAGGACCCCGTGGCCCAGTTTAAAAAAAAAGATCTATTCGGATAGGATTAAATTCATAGAAATACAATGAATCGAACGAGAATCCCCGTACAATCAATTGATTCATCCAATCTATACATTCTATTTAATCCTATCCGATATGCGAAATCCAGAAAGATAACTTTTGAAAAACTGGGCACAGAGGGCAATAACCTGTGGCAAGTAGGTTGTCCACTGTCTGTCTGTCTGTCTGGCCAGAGAGGTGCTGGATCCCTAAACCATTTCCTTGTCCACATCAACTGTCAAAAGTATCAACAACCAGTATTCATGATGTACAGCCTCCTGAAAAACATCCACAAACATCAAACAAAACTGAAAGTGAAACATTTAAAACAACAGCTTCGCTATTTTCTGATTGAGGCAGTAAAGACTCCCATGGTGATCATCTCACCACCACAAACGGTTGTCACATTTACAATCTTCAAGGTGAAACCTTTTAATCCTGACATCCTGTAACCATATTTATCAGACGGGTCCGTCTATCTGTCCGTCAAAGAAGAGCGGTGAGCCCGCCCCCTCCATTAGAACCCATGTAACCCCTAGTGGCACAGGGGCAGACATTAAGCCTCTCTGGCTCCGGCTATTGATTGGCCCTTATGGTAATAGACATCTTTCTCGCTATCTCGTAATTGGCTAAGTGAAGTGATTGATCCTGAGATTGTTCCCTAAATTCATTTGCTGGGCTGGCTGAGACTGTGGCCACCAGTGAGCACATCACGTAGTCCCCACTGGAGTGGTGGGAGACAGCCTGCTGTAATGGCCCTGTTATTTATTAGTCTAACTGGGAAGCAGGAGGAGGGGCTGCATTAGTGTTGAGGAAACGTTGAGGGAGTGTTGATTATGGGTTATTACAGCGGTCACAATGTGATCACACTTTACACAGAACACTCTAAGATTGTGTTTTCCTTCTAGGTGTAGCAGTCAATGGCCTAAAGCGCTCTCTTTCACCTCATGGGTAGAATGTACTAATATTTTTAATAATTGAATAATTAATAAAGATGTTTAAATAAAACTGTTTCTATGTCAAATAGTTGTGTTATATTTCAGTCTTCTGTGATGTACGTATATAAAGTGTAATATTGGGATGCAAACTCAAAATTGAACACGTCTACTCTATATCTGACATGGTACAGGTYTCTTCTTTTTAAGCCCTTTTGTTTCAAAGMAAATTTGTTTAAGACTACCAAGAAACACTCTATGTGACRCTGATTTAGACCACTGCAGTAAAAGGTTAAAAACACAGAATGTGAACCAAGACAGCCAGCTTATCAAACTCTGCAAACTGAAGGCCAAGAAGACCGTCAGAAGCAATATAATGTACTGTCCATTCTGCTACAAATGCTGAATATTGATAWAAAAAATCCCCAATACAGTCTCTGTAGTATTCACCGAATATCTATTTCTATCCATACAAATATTCACATCACACTCCTCCTCTCTCTCCTGTGTGTAGTAGAGGTTATAGCAGGCTGAAGGGTTGCAGGGTCTGTGAGAGAGAGTGTCTGTCCGGAAGGTTCTGCACAGCGCAGAGTGTTATCTCCCTCCCATATGTTTACCCCAGGGCCATTCCACTCCTTGTAATTGACTGTCTAGCATGGAGCCTGGGCCCAAGCCTCAGCCTGCACTGGAAGGAATACTTTAGTCCACTTGTTTCTCCTGTCTGTCACTCTGATAAAACAATTAAAACACTACCGCAMTGCCCCACAGTGCCCCACAGTGACGGCATAGCTGCAACCCAGCTCTAGAAAGAGGCCAGAGTTCTCGATTTGGAA
Source organism: Salvelinus sp. IW2-2015 (assembly GCF_002910315.2). NCBI lineage: Eukaryota > Metazoa > Chordata > Actinopteri > Salmoniformes > Salmonidae > Salvelinus > Salvelinus sp. IW2-2015. The sequence continues at coordinate 3,038,894 of NC_036843.1, forward strand.
TTCCGAGTTGGATGACRGTTCAAAATATATTTTCCCAGTCAGAGCTAGTTTTTTTTTCAGAGTTCCCAGTTATCTTGAACTCACTTAAGTCTGAGATTCCCCAGTTCCGAGTTTACAGTTGTCTTGAACGCGGCAGAAGTCATGCTGGATTGACAGCATGGCCAATGTATTCAACCTTTTCTGGCCCATGGTGTTGTGTGTGAGTGTTAATTCTTTCAAGATTGGAAAAGATACCCCTAATCCCAGACTTGTACCACACACCCTCTCCACTGAATAGCAGGGGAAGCAAAATAGTGATTGCTTTGCAACACTTGCAATTAGCCACTGATTCCATCAAACCACTCATTGTTGAACTTGTTGTGTGGTGTTTATATCCAATGGCCGATCATTTAWCTTCATATGACTTTTTGAAAAGGATTTGCCAGTAGATTGTCGATGCGATTCATGATGATGACTGCTTGTCAGCTTGCTAGGTAAGATTTTGAAAGTATGATGTTGACATGTTGACACCAGTCCAATCAAAGCTACGTTAGATATATTTTGTGTCATTTTATCTGTGGCCAATGACCTTGAGCCTTCTTGGATTGGCACTTCTAATGTAAATCTATGGCAGCACCCAAGGASGCTTGAATTTTCAAGCTCTCCCTGTAGATTTGGCGGTGACGTYGTGTCCCRATGAGTGACAGAACACTGAGCCAATCATGGCACAGATAGAGAAGATTACCAACCCCTATGCTCTGTATTTCCCMCTGYCRGACCCTCCACCACAGAAAGCACTGAGCTGGGCTGAAACACCTGTATTTTTGAGCTGCTTTACTCAAGAATACAAAAAGAGACCATGTTTGTATGCGGCTTTATTAACTCAATACATTTGTTTTTAAATGTTAAACTGATATGTGACATGTATTTATGCCAAAATAACATGCAACACAGGCAACAAAACAACAGATATATCAAATTGTATTTTATTTTTATAATGTTTTTGCTAAACAGCTGAGGCTCAAAACAGGTGGGGCTCTCATCATGGTTCTTACTTTGCCTGTAACGTGGCAGCCTCTGACTCTGAGGATCAGACTACCAAAGGTTGCATCCTTTCACAAAACTGCATGTCCAGCAGCTCACAGGCTGTCAATGATAGCTCGCAATTGAGAAATGATCAGTAGGCCTAAAATGACATCATTATATCTGTTAAATGACTGTTAGTTACAAAACGAACAGTCCTGGGTAACCCCATATGCGAGTGAACCTTGGCCGCTTTGCGGTTACAATGTAGCCAAGCTGTGTACAGTAATGTACTGTATGTGRCTATGCACCAAATGAAAAAGCACAGGATCATTTGTATCCCAATAAAACAAACAGCTCTGCTTGGCTTGGTAAGTCATATCGACAAAATAAGCCATTTCTACCCTCGTTGAATCAAATACYTATGCTGTCTTTTACATTGGCATTTACTGTGTTTCAATATTAACAAAGTAAGCATTTACATTTGTCAGGAGTTATAATATGATGTAGAGGAAATGAAATATACAAGTTCATTTAAAAAATGTTTTAATGGTGACAGTGCTTCAAACAATGGCGCCAATAAAAGCATGTTGGAGGAAAGGCAGAATGGTCAATTGGTGTGCTTGTTGAGAATACACTTTTTGTATTCATCTTTTGTTATTCCTCATACTTTTCATGATTATTCTGTTTCGTCACAATTTGTTGTCAGATACGTAGCCTACTCACTTWGGTTGTTGTTCAAAATGACAATAATTTATGGGAGCTGCAGGCTACGTACTGTATTTGTTCAAATGAAAAACACTTTTATTTTCTCTCATCTTCAAAAGGAAAGATTCTCAAGATAGAGTACAGTCGAATGATTTTTGTTCCAAATGTGTGGTTTTAAGAACCAAAACGCAATGACATGATGTATGTAGTGCTGTTCTTTGTTTCTATTTATCAAAGTAGGCCTACACAATAACAAAATATGCAGACTGTATATGAGTAGCTCACAATTATTGTTGTTGTCGTATGAAGTAGCCTTTATGAAAGAAATGGTAGGAGACAGGGGTCATGTTCAAATATGACCCATATTACTGGAGTTACATGTTATTATTTCTATTGCGTATTCGGYGCCGCATTTATCATATGTTTGCAATATTATTTTTATGTGAACATAATCAATGACCAAATTTAAAAGCAAAACTCCAATTTGCTTTTTCAAGTTGAGAGTTCTTGTTCAATTRCAGATAACACTGTCGTATTGAGAAAGAAAATTGTTCAAAGATAAATCAACGTTCACATTTGAAAATTGTACTACATTATTGTGGAAGCAGAATGATATTTGTGTGAGTCACAGAATTGGTAGGATTTCAGACCTGTCAATCAATCACTGTGGGTGGGATTTTCAGGGAAGGGGCGTGATGTTTGTCAGTCACAGGGTTGGTAGGGGTTCAGACCTGTCAATTAATAGAAGGAAGGGAGTAGATTAYTAATCTAGCCATTAAAACACTTTTTCAATGTAATTTATTGTGTCAAAACCTAAGAAAACTAGCTGTGTTCTGTTCATAAATATGGATTCCCCCTGTTAAGAAACAGCACCGCATTGCAGGAAATCTTACCCCCCCAGCGTTTGCACCCCCATTTTCAGACAAAGTCAGGTGCCCATGGGGGGTGGGAGGAGGTGTGTGTGGTGTGTGTGTGTGTGTGTGTGTGGTGTGTGTGTGTGTGTGTGTGTGTGTGTGTGTGTGTGTGTGTGTGTGTGTGTGTGTGTGTGTGTGTGGAATTATTATGATTTTCCACTCAGCCTCAACGAACCATGAATCATGACTACTTCACATTATGTGGAACTGCCTCAGTAGCTTCCATTCAGATAAAACGTGTGTTTTTCAGGTGAACATATCTAGCCTCTATGTCTCTAGGTTAAAGAAGAAGCTAGAAGTCACATCTCATGACAGCTAAATCCTATGTGTTACCGAGGCTCAGATTAAACCATTGGCCTTCTATGACACCTGATAGAGCAGATGAACAAACAACAATACAATGCTCTATGTCACAGCCATCCATATCAGTCCCATCAGGTAGCTAGTGTACACACGGAGCCTGAAGGATCAACAGTCCCATAGGAATCACTGCGGAGAGACAGACAGAGCAGGAATGATACCGTGCCTCCCAGTTAAAAAGGTTAATCCGTTTATCATTGTACATTCAGAACCATTCTATGAGTCAGTGTATGTTGCTATGGAATGCCATAGCCTTTGGGCTCGTCTTTCCCCATTGGCTTATAGAATTATTATACTGTATAACATTGTCAAGGCCACAGGATGTTCAACTGTCATTATAAATGAATGCATAGATTGAGGGTTCTCTGTTGTTCTCGGGTTGTCATATGCGATCAAAAGATAATGGAATGAATATCCCATAATGATCCATGTCTTGCTATGATCTTGTATGTCTTGTTATAAAGGCTCCTATGCTGCATTCCAGTAAAGCATCCATTTGGGCCTGGGCTTGGTTCACCGAGCAGGGTGAGGTTAAATAGCAGGAGTAGCAGGGAGATGCAGTGAGAACGTCCTCCAGCACATACAGTGAGTCTCCAGGGAGGAAAAATCACATGCATCACCACAAATGCATGCCAGTATGACTACTATGGGGTGTGTGGTCAGGGTCAAGGGTTGGAGGGTGACCCATTACCACAGCAAGCAGCCCAGACTTGGCCCAATTATAGTGAGAGAACCACCATGCACAGGTCAACGAGGGTATGATAGCTGTGGCCATCTCCACACTGGATGTTATGTGTGTAGCTCATTAGAGTGGTGCTCTATCATTACTACTCATTCCCCTATAGAGGGGTCTCACATCATATCATCCATCCCGGCAGAACATCATTACATTGTGTGTGTGTGTGTGTGTGTGTGTGAGAGGGGGGGGGGGGGAGGGGGGGGTGTTGCTGTTCCCAGTCCATGATAAAAGCTGCAAATGGACACCACCGTCGCTGGAGAAGCAGGGGTCATTTTAGATTGCCTAATGGATGGGAATATCCATAACAGTATGGGGGATACCATTTCCCATTATGTCCAGGGCCTACTATTAATGTCTCCTATCATTTTCATATGGTGGGAGATGAGGAAACTTATTCTGAGTTAAAGGTGGATGAGATTGCCAATAATGAAGATGCACTTCTGAAAATACTTGTTCTTCAAAGAAAGMTTGAAATCACTTACTATGAGAGGTGGGGGACCACTCAATTGCCAGGTAAAGCGTACAGTCATTGACATAGAGATAAATTCACACATCTTTTATGACTGCGTACACTAATCAAATAGGAGGGCATACCTCTTTGAAAGCTAATTTACGAGAGTCCTTCTGTTCCAAGTCCAGCTTTTAATAAGAAGAGTTAGGAGGGATAAATAACTATGGGCGTTCCCTAAATCATCAGCCATTAGCAAGTTAGTATGCAGTGTTAACAAGGCACTGTCTATAGGAGCTTTATATATGTTTATAGGTCCCTGTGATTCTTAAAGAGGCCCTTAGAAAGTGGAGTCAATCGATAGCTTTTCCTTACCAGTTGTTTACATTCAGCCTTAAATCATCCAACATCTCAGTCAAGTAAAACTTCTTCTCAAACCTACACAAAACGATATGGACGCCTGAATAAAAACATTGCTCCAAGTTGTGAAATAGTGGCCATTTTTATGGGGATATGAGGAAATGTCACAGACACTATTAATGACTCTCGTCTGGCTGCCATTTCCACAGGTGTTAAGGATTGGGTAGCCTATCCACAGCTGGTGAGATCCTGTTGTCCCGCTTGTTTAAAAGTCATTACCACCGTGTGTCTGCCTGACCAGTCTGGTGACTCATCTCCATACTTTTTCCAGCTCAGTGTGGACCCTGGTTATAGTTATTACTGTGTCTGCAGCTAGATGTATTGTGAATGAGCCCTAGTCTGACCACTGTCTTGGAGATTAATGTAGATAGACATGTCACAAGGTAGACTATTGTAGGTGCTTCTGTGGATCACATACGCTGTTCTTCAGGGGAGGAGGGGAGAGCATACTGTAAGTCTGTGTGTCTTATCTCCTCAGCACCAAGCTGCTTTAACCAGACTAGATTTTCAGAGTGCTGTGAACAAAATATTCACCCAGAGATTGACAGGGTGGAGGGCTTTTTCCTCCCTTTCTTATCCAAAAGGCTGAGTGAGCGAGAGGGGCTGAGGAGCGAGGCTGAGCGAGGGAGGCTGAGCGAGCAAAGGAGTGTAGACAGAGCGAAGATATAGGGACAGAGCAGACGGCGTGTGCAGTAAGCCATGAGAAACACCCCAATCTCCATCCATCCTCTAATTACCATGGTGCTTGCAAGGCGATGCAATTTGCATAGGAGACGACTAACATTAGAACACCATCATATCCACATTCAGGTCCACGGTTAGAGCAGTAAAAAGAAGAGATTGAATATATAGGTTACTTTCTAAATGTAATCCGTTACAGTTGTGCAATCCAAAATTATATTCAGCAACGTAATTTTGGATTACCCAAACTCAGTAACGTAGTCTGATTACTTTCAGTTACTGATGGATTTATTTCACATTATTAGGCATTAGAAGAGGACAAAAGGATCCATCTAATGCATTTGGTGTGTCATCATATTGGTCTCTGACTTGTGGTCAGACTCGCTCTGGTGGAACAAACTTACACTTCAATGCTGAATTGAATATCATTGAGAAAACAGAAAGGTCTCATAATGTATCTTTCTAATGTTACATACTTTCTGAAATTAAAAGTAATCCAAGAAGTAATACAGTTTTCAAAAGTATTTGTAATCTGATTACAATATTTTAGCTGGTAACGTAGATTGCAGCTACATGTAAAAAAAATCTGATTACTTATAATGATTACATTTAATCAATAACTCCCCGACCCTCGTCATGACATTCTCAGTGATGCCTGCTCAACAGCAGTGGTTTACTAAATCAAGACAAATGTTCATGTTGTTGACATGTTACTGCCTGAAACAATGCCTTCCCCCTGAGCAGAGCATTTAAAATGACCCCCCCCAGCCCCTTTTGCCATTCCAATTCTCAGTCAATTTCTGATTTGAATAATCATTCAACTAAGCTGTCAGTCACAAACCCTCCTTATTTGGGGAAAGCCGAGWTATTGTTAGATCACAAACTAGATTGACCCAACTTCCCTTATTTACCATTTAAATATCCCCATAAACTCTGCATGCTTGAGACCAGGAACACTACGCATATGTGCAGTCCATATTCAGCAGTCTAAATAAATCTGCATCTCATATTAGTACGTCTATCAAATCCTGTGCTGTACGGTGGGCTGAGCCTCAGTCATAAGGTCATTCTGTCCTCTGAACCTTGTATGAAAACCCAGTCTTTGGCACAGTGAACATCATGCGGCACAGAAACCTCACCAGAAATGTGCCCAGATCCACACAGTGTACAAAGACACACAGACATACAGGCTCCTGTTGAAATAGCTCCAGTATACCTATCATTTAACCCTGCAAATCTGACTGAATACAATACCTAACAGGCACTACCTATTCTTCACATCCACATGCTTTCCAGATAACCCAACTCCTCATACCTAGCCTATCACCAGAACTGATACTTCAGCGTTGGTCCAGAAGTTCTGTGGGCTTGCTGTGGCTGGCTGGTATGATGGTGAACTTGCTGTGGCCGTTCATCATAGCCAGGGATATGGCAGACAGCCTGTCAGGCCAGTGACACGTGTGTGCCAGTCGTGGCCCCTACGGGGTGGGTGTCTCTGGGTAGGGTCAGACTGAGCAGATTGGGTCCTAGTCCATCCATCAATGTCCAACACACTTGGACTGAACTGCACAATATGGAGCTCTCTGTAGGCTGGGATTGGGTTGGAATGATTGTAGCCTGGGAGAATGTTATCTGGAAGTTCAAAAAGCTTCCAAAAGAAAGTAAGCCAACAAAATACACAGCATTTACTACTGACTGTAACCAAAAAAACACAAGCCATGGCACGGTCAAACTCACAAACACCCCCCGAAAAATGTATTAGTGTATTCTCCACACAATAACACCCCCAGGTCTCCCATACATACTAGGTATGCCTGTCAGGTCTCTGCTGTTCCTAGAGCTTTCATGTACTTTTCAAAGTTTCAGGTATCACCTAGGGCAACCGTGCCTTTGCCCAGGGCAATGGCATTGCTCTGTGCCACCGCACACCTCATAAACAAAGACACACACACATACTGTACACACACACGGAGAGACACACACACACACACACACACACGTACATGCTCTTCGATTGTCTCAGCGCCTCACTGTCATTAACACTCATTGAGGATCGGTTTATTGAAGGCAGCGGTATTGAGGCATCCTCTGTGTTATTCATAGGAGCCCTCTTCTTGAAATGCAGCAGGCAGCTGAAGCTGGATGGGGCTGGGGACAGCTTCCTATATAGGTCACTTCCTCCTTTTCCCTCTCGCTCACTCTCTCTCTCCACCCGCATGGCAGCAAAGTGAAAGTGGAGGAGGAAGGGAAGGAGATGGAGGGAGAGAGGGATGGAGGAAGAAAGGGAGGGAGGGAGGGAGGGGAAGGCTTATTTTATCAGGTGCACACATGCAGATATACACACATTCACAAACACACACACACATACTGTACAGTCACACGCCACAGCAGATAAAGCAGCATACACTACAGAGTAGATTTTTGCAGTCATGATTGGAGAGAGAGAGGACAGAGAGAGAGAGAAGAGAGAGAGAGAGAGAGAGAGAGAGAGAGAAGAAGAGAGAGAGAGAGAGAGAGAGAGAGAGAGAGAGAGAGAGAGAGAGAGAGAGAGAGAGAGAGAGAGAGAGTGATGACATAGCACTCTTGATGATTAAGTCTATATGATACAAAAATAATCATGTGAGACAGAGTTTTATCATGCATACAACATAAACAGCCTTATTAACAGCCACATTACTTATTGAAATAATGATGATTTACACAATTTTGATAATGCCTCAATCAAATTTCATAACATATAATAGGGTAAAATTGCATGATGGTAGAAACAATGGAAATCAAGAGCAAACCCAAGCACCGGGGTAAGTACACAATGTATGAAAAGGTCATGTAAACATTCCCTGGAGTGAAAATATAAAATGAAGGAATAAGACTACTAAAATACTACTGCAGAATAATGATGATGTTCATGACAGGATGATGATGATGAAGGTGATACTGAGCTTTCCAACTGTTTTGTATTGTCTTGCATTTATCTGCTAAGGGGATGACTGTTACAATGGTTATAATGTTTCCTCTCAAAGTCTCTTCCTGTTCTTTCAACAATGAGAGTCATTCCTATAGTACTTTCTCTGTCAATCCTGGGTTTTCTATTGGAGGGTTAAAGTTCTAGGCTTCTCTTGTGAAATAACTACACAAATTGGAACTACAATTGAGACAAGTTGTATTGACTTTAAAAGCTTTCGAAGGCCGGTAATTAAATCGGTATGTTCCTGTCTGCTATTCCATTCTAGATCGCGAACGGATCAAGACTAGCTCCTAGGAGACTATTGTCACTGCTTCCTTTTGGAAAAGCTATCACAAACCAGCATCAGGAAGAAAGTGTGTTGTGTTGTGTCGTGTGCCTGATGCTCGTGAGCGATGTGCTCTGGAGTGATGTGTGTGTGTGTGTTAGTGTGTAATGTGTGTGTGTGTAATACGTATGTGGCTGTGACGTGTGAGGTGGCTGTGAATGTGTCTGGTGAAGGATGCAATGTGTGCTCGCTGAGATGATAGTTTGACACTGTATAACATTGTGATATACCGAACCTCGTAGCTATTACAGCCAACGGGACACCTCTCTGTCGTAGAGCGCAAATGTCGTCTTACAGTGAATATGAGGCGCCTTCCATGATTTGATGGACCTCTGGTGTCAGTACAGTCATTGAACAATCAAACCTATAACGACTTGTGTCACATCGCTTACCACATTTCCTCAGGCGTGTGTGTGCTTTGTGCTTGCCGCTCAGCTGTGGTTGGGGCGGTGAGGAGACAATTCTGGGTCAGGGAGTTCCCATGAAGCCTGTCTGGTAGAGCCTAAGTGTTCTATTCAATCACACTGATTGGTTTGACATGGACGAATGACGAGATACCACAAACTGTGGACACAGCATCAATCGTAGCTACAACACAATTCACACACATACAGCCAGACAACACATACATTCGTACACACACACAACACAACACACACACACACACACACACACAACACACACACCCACAACACACACACACACACACACACACACACCTAAGTATACAGTGCCTTCAGAAAGTATTCAGTCCCCTTCACTTTTTCCACATTTTGTTACGTTACAGCCTCATTCTAAAATTGATTAAATAAAAAATGTTCCTCAGCAATCTACACAAAATACCAAAAAATGACAAAGCGAAAACAGGTTAAGACACTTTTGCAAATGTATTAAAATAAAAAAACAGAAATACCTTATTTACATAAGTATTCAGACCCTTTGCTATGAGACTCGAAAATGAGCTCATTTCCATTGATCATTCTTGAGATGTTTCTACAACTTGATTGGAGTCCACCTGTGGTAAACTAATTTGATTGGACATGATCTGGAAAGGCATACACAGTTGAGAGTGCATGTCAGAGCAAAAACCAAGCCATGAGGTCGAGGGAATTGTCCGTAGAGCTCCGAGACAGGATTGTGTCGAGGCACAGATCTGGTCACTCTGACAGAGCTCTAGAGTTCCTCTGTGGAGATGGGAGAACTTTCCAGAAGGACACACATATCTGCAGCACTGCACCAATCAGGCCTTCATGGTAGAGTGGCCAGACGGTAGCCACTCCTCAGTAAAAGACACGTGACAGCCTGCTTGGAGTTTTCCAAAAGACAACTAAAGGACTCTCAGACCATGAGAAACAAGATTCTCTGGTCTGATGAAACCAAGATTTAACTCTTTGGCCTGAATGTCAAGCATCACGTCTGGAGGAAACCTGGCACCATCCCTACAGTGAAGCATGGTGGTGGCAGCATTATGCTGTGGGGATGTTTTTCAGGGGCAGGGACTGGGAGACTAGTCAGGATCGAGGCAAAAATGAACAGAGCAAAGTACAGAGAGATCCTTGATGTAAACCTGCTCCAGAGCGCTCAGGACCTCAGACTCGGGCGAAGTTTCATCTTCCAACAGGACAATGACCCAAAGCACACAGCCAAGACAACGCAGGAGTAGATTCGTGCTCRGAATGTCCTTGAGTGGCCCAGCCAGAGCCCGGACTTGAACCCGATTGAGCATCTCTTGAGAGACCTGAAAATAGCTGTGCAGCTACGCTCCCCATCTCAACTGACAGAGCTTGCGAGGATCTGCAGAAAGGAATGGGAGAAACTCCCCAAATACAGGTGTGCCAAGCTTGTAGCGTCAAGAAGACTTGAGGCTATAATCGCTTTCAAAGGTGCTTCAACAAAGTACTGAGTAAAGGGTCTGAATAATGATGTAATTTTAGCATGTAATTCTTGGTGTGGCAACCGAAGTTAGTTTGCAGGAGCCCGGCCAGCCACAAGTTGTCACTAGAGCAGGATGAGACAAGGACATCCCGACCGGCCAAACCCTCCCCTAACTTGGACGACCCTGGGCTAATTGTGTGCTGCATCATGGGTCTCCCGGTCACAGCTGGTTGTGACACAGCCTGGGATCGAACCAGGGGCAGCAGTGGCGCCTTAGTACTCATTGTTGAATTTGTGATTTCCAACTTGTTGTGTAATGTTTATGTCCAATGGCCGATGAGCACTGATACGTTTTATCTATATCTTGTCTGCATATGACAAGGATTGAAAAGGATTTGCCAGTAGATTGKCGACTTTATGCATGACGATGACTGCTTGTCTAGCTTGCTKGCTAAGATTTTGAAAGTATGATGTTGACATGATCAGTCCAATCAAAGCTACGGTAGATATAACATGATTTGACGTCATATTATCTGTGGCCAATGATCTTGAGCCTTCTTGGATGGCCACTTCTAATGTAACTCTATGGCAGCACCCAAYGGGCTTGAATATTCGAGCTCTACCCGTAGGTTTTACGGTGACGTAGTGTCCCCATGAGTGACAGAACACTGAGCCAATCACGGCGCAACAAGAAAACATTACCAACCCCTATGCTCCATATTTTTCGCTGGCTGCCCCATCACCACAGAAAGCACTGAGCTGGGCTGAAACATCTGCATTTTGGAACTGCCTTACTCAAAGAAAGCAAAAAAGAGAACATTTTTGTATGCAGCTTTATTAAAACTCAATTTTTTTACATTGTTTGCAAACTGTAATGTGACATGTATTAATGCCCAAATATGTATATATATTTTTTAGCTAAACGGAATGATGCGTCACCCATGGGTAAATGTGATATTTCCGTTTTGGGGGAGGGGGGGGGGGGGTTGCAAAAATTGATAAAAAACTGTTTTCGCTGTGTTATTATGGAGTACTGTGTGTAGATAGAAGGGGAAAAAACAATTTAATCAATTTTAGAATAAGGCTGTAACATAACAAAATGTGGAAAAAGTCATTACAAAAGTCATCAAATTTGCTGTGATGACTCAAATCCATCCTTTAATTTCTCCCCCTACAGTAATGGACACAGTATAATACACTTCAATTACAATCAAATATTGTATTTCTTACACAATGACAAATGGCAACCAGAGTTGAAAACAACAGTTTCGAAATAACTTTGATGACCAAAGTTTTGAAAATCTATTTACTAATTCAACCCTTATTGATTGAAATGCTCAAATATCTGGGAGGCGTTTGGGGAGGAACTAAATTGGTTTTAATGGATTTCATGGTGTGACAGTTCCTAGCCAGACTGTGTGACTGTGTGATTGACACACAAGTTGTGAGTGGCTGTAACCTCTGCCTCTGTCATGTTCTTAAGCTGTGCTCCATTGATCGAACATATTCAAGCTGCCACATCACATTGCCACAAGACTAGTGATGAACTCAGCATAAACTCTAATCATATCAAACAGCCCTCTATGAAATTCCACCCTCATAGGACCTATACCCATTCAATAGAAGCTATTGTTTACTCCGTGACAGACTGTTTCATTTACGTTATCAGCACAAATATAGGTTGCTACTGTAGGCTTTATTCAGAATAGGAATGAGTCACAAATAATATGTATTCATGTACCTTAAAATCAGCACTGTACAACGAACATTGCAAATGTCAAATAGTATAGTACAGTTTCTACACACACACAAAGCAACCACAACATACCCACACTCCTTTCCAGTGTGGGCAACCTCATGACTCCAACGTTCCTCATCAAGCATGGCCACTCCATCTCCATGGAGACACAGAGGGCATGTGTGCGGAAGTTTGGTACTGGACGTGAGAGATGAACGCAATTACAGCTTTTGAGAAGCAATTATATGTGCCATGTTGTGGCAAAGCCCCATAAATAACAGCACATCCACTGGTGCTTGTTCTGTGACGGAGGAATAATAAGGTTGAGAAAAGCTGTTGACTGTGTGGAAGGTTGCACGCTCCACGTGGCCTGCTGTGATGTCCAGGACCATTTTGCTCTGTTGTTCCATAAGAAAGAGGGTCAATCTGTTTGACAAAGGCTTAATGATATCAAACATGAGGACTATTTCCATGGATTTGACACTGAGCTACAATACGGAAGCATGGAGATATAAAAAATAAAACAAGTCTGCTAAGAAGAACATGTTGGGCCTTTTGTCTGGTTTTTGTAAGACATACAGAAAATCGTATAAATGTAAATCTGCCAGCACTGGTGCTTGACTGCGTGAACCCCCCAAGTCCCTATATCCACGAGAGACCGGTGAGGGGTGGGGGGCACATTTAAATCAGAGTTCAGAAATGGTACAAGAAGACAAAGGGATAAATAATAATTTCCTAAATATAGACTGTGCCTGTGATTTCAGTGAGTGCTTGATAGTCTCGTTCGCCCCAGCTAAAGCACTTGATCTGCTGAGAAGGATGCTAAATAAGCAGCTTATGACACAAGCGCTAGCTAGCTTCCCCGGTCTATGGGGTGTTTGTCAGCGTAAGTAGTTATGCGAGTTAAACATCAAAGCACTCGGACCACGTTTCAATGTGGCAACACCACTTCCACCACCATCTAGCTAAAAGCCTAGGAAATTCCTTTAGTGTACGCAATGCCGGGACACAGAGACAGCATAGATGCATGCATGTATGAATATGGTTTGTCCTGTATTTTTCCTGCATGATTGATGGATCAGAGACTTACAATAACAAGAACACGCATATGAACATGTGAACGTTCGATGTGATGCTGCTTGCAGGCAAGCCAGGCTCCGGCATTCAGTAAGACCTCCCTGAGGATAGACCTTCCCTGGGGTTTTCCCATTAATGTCAGGCATAATTCCCTCCACAACATTCCCAAAACATATCCAACCACCTCCCAACCCGCAGGACAACCTCTCACAGGTGCCACAATGGTCTCAGTATATGCCAGCTGTTCACTCCTTTCGCAACATTCCCAACCTTTTCCAAATGCTCAGACAACCTACCATGGGTCCTTCCAATGTCCCTCTGATGTTTCCGGGGAAAGTGTCKGTTTTTCTCTCCATCCTTCTTGGATCGCCTGTCTGGTGTTTGCGCATTGTTTTTTTCCTCAAGGGATTGTGATCATTTTCTGAATGCAAATGAGGGTGCCTCTTGAAGGTAATAATCACCTGGGTTGCTCTCTTGCTCCGAACACATGAATAAGTAATTAAATGAAATCTAATTTAATTTACCTCATTTACAGAGCAGCTGAATCCAATTCCGCCTGCGTCCTCGGAGGAGGGCACCCGTATGACCCTCAGGTTTTTTAGGACTATTTAAAACATCACACAGAAWTTAATATTTATTTTACCTTTATTTAACTTGGCAAGTCAGTTAAGAACAAATTCTTACTTTCAATGACGGCCTAGGAACAGTGGGTTAACTGCCTTGTTCAGGGGCAGAACGACAGATTTTTACCTTGTCAGCTCGGGATTCAATCTTGCAACCTTTGGTTACCAGTCCAACGCTCTAACCACTAGGCTACCTGCATATGTGAAGAAAAGTAGGGCATTTTGAATTCATGCCAAGATAACAAAGGAGAAATCGAGGCGATGGAGCTGAAAGCAGGAAACATAGTGAGGCATGACTCCATGGGGGGGTTTTAGACAAGCAGCTGCCATTCTGCATAATATTTAGATTGCATAGGAAACACAATAAAGGCTCAGGCTTTACTTGACGTGTTCTTCCTCTACTCGGTATGTCTCTTGCTATTCACTAACAGCCACGCTAGGATTTAAGATCAGCACATATTTTAACTTGAACCAACTTTCAAATATACAGTGTAGACTGACACATCTCAATTACATGTAAACTGGGGACACAGTAAGAAATGTATCTTGATTCATCCAGGTTATTTTCAAGAGATACTTMACCCTTTTAACCAACAACAAACCTCAGGGGTAAGTACAGTAACATAACAAAAGTGTGTAATTGACTATTTGCTGTTCTCAATAAAACACTGAAGACAACTCCTTTTAAAACCTTTTGTAAATCTKTTCCTTGCCCATCCAGTGGATACAGTCTCTGCAAGTCACCTGTGATATCAACCATGACGCCATCTTGGATTGGAGATCCAGGTTCTTGACTTGAAGATGCTCGTCACCACCGCTGACAGGTACACTACACTAGGGGCCGTGTGACTGTGTGACACAGACGATAGTTGGCAGTCGTGCCGGGCAAAACAGTTGAACTCTGGGAGCTCGACGTGAGAACAAGACCTTTCCCTCGGCTGTTTCCCCAGATATTTAAAGCACAGTCAACAGCCAAAAAACACCCTCACCGCTCCTGATTCACACTGGAATCACATGTTGTTTTTACAGTAGAGCAGAGCTGGGGCCAGGGCTGGGAAGTAATGTGGTGTAGCCTGTGGATATCAAAACAGTGGTACAGAGCACAGCAGCAGAGTATTTCAGTCATCTGCATTGTCAGCAGTCCTCTTCTGTCTCCAGAGGTGAACATTGTATTCTGAATATCAATGCATCATGCTTAGTTTAATCTGCAAATATAAAATAAAATKAAATTGTATTTGTCACATGCGCCGAATACAACTGTTGTAGACCTTACAGTGAAATGCTTACTTACAAGCTTTTAACCAACTATGCAGTTAAGAAAAATAAGAGTTAAGAAAAMATTTAATAAATAAACTGAAGTAAAAAAAAGAATAGAGTAATAATAAAATAAAACAACGAGGGTATATACAGGGGGCACCGGTACGAGTCAATGTGTGGAGGTACAGGTTAGTCGAGGTAATTGAGGTAATATTACATGTAGGTAGGGGTAAAGTGACTATGCATAGATAATAAACAGCGAGTAGCATTACTGTGAATGTATTAATAGGAAGGCAACTGATCAGGTGAAGGCGTCAATCAGGACTCAGGAGGCACATATTCGGATGCTTGTTAGAACATAAACATATCTGCATTTGTGATGGAGATAGTTGAATTATTCTAATATTGATCTGTCATCCAACTATCAATGCCTATCCAACCATCTTGCCATCCATGTTTTACCCATATATATCTGTGTCTTTCTGTCCCTAGCATGCAGCCTTCCACCCAGTCAACAGCATACACGGAGACCATATCATCAGTCACTTGCACTCGTAGCTCTTTGGATTGGATGGGTTTGGTGACTTTTTGTGGCTACGTTGTGTGTGTGGTGTGTGTGGTGTGTGTGTGATGTGTGGGCCACACATCACACGCCGCTCGTCGCAACACACACACACACACACACACACACACACCACACAGCACACAACACACAAGCACAACGGAGCCACACAACACACACACACACACACACACACAGTTTCACACACACACACACATACGGTCACACACACCACACCACCAACACACACACACACAGACACGGTGTCCTAAAGGAATACAACAAACATGCCACATGCTGCAAGCTTGTCAACACCAGCATCTTAGTCAAAAGAGGGAACAGAGGGATGTGGTGTGTGTGTCTCTGGGACATGGCGTGTGTGCGTTTTCTAATTGGGTGACGACTGACAAGCATCACAAATCTCAAATTAAAGAAGGATAGAGGGACAGGTTTGGGGAAGATTATGTTTTCAGGCTTCTAAACACAATTAGACCCACGCCCCAATCCCCTTTTCAATAATTCACTGAGCTAAATGAGGGTTGTGGATGTGTAGCTGCCTTCCAGAGGAGGGGAAGGGTGATAGTTGCATTCAAGCCTGGGCGCAACCTGGGCATGGTTAATGAAGACCCACAGCCTCTCAGGGTTTCTCCTGCACCATGGAGCTCTGCCTGGAGAAGGAGCCCTGAGCAGAGTCAAGCTGCAATTAAAAGGCTGTCAGTGGATCTAAAGAAGGCTACCACTGTCATACAGACCAAACGTCAACACACTACTGTACAGGAAGACAGGGACGGAGGAGACGGAAGGGTATGGGAGGAGAACAGAGGGTATGATATATGAGGAAGAGGAAAAGGGTACTAGTGAGGAGGGAGGTGTAGGAAGAGAAGAAAAGATCAGGAGAGGGTTTGGGGAAAGGGGTGATTTTCGAGCTACTCTTGGCTTCAACCTGTCATCTAGGAACCATAGTGCCCTGGATACAACTCCTGTCAATCCCAGGGTAAGGCTACATTGAGGCATGCAGGAACCCAGTCTCTGACTAGACTACCTATGGGCTCCCAGTCTCTGACTAGGCTACCTATGGGCTCCCAGTCTCTGACTAGACTACTATGGGCTCCCAGTCTCTGACTAGACTACCTATGGGCTCCCAGTCTCTGATAGCTACTATGGGCTCCAGTCTCTGACTAGGCTACCTATGGGCTCAGTCTCTGACTAGGCTACCTATGGTCTCCCAGTCTCTGACTAGGCTACTATGGGCTCCCAGTCTTCTGACTAGGCTACCTATGGGCTCCCAGTCTCTGACTAGGCTACCTATGGGCTCCCAGTCTCTGACTAGGCTACCTATGGGCTTCCAGTCTCTGACTAGACTACCTATGGGCTCCCAGTCAAATAAGAGAAAAGCCTTCAGAAGATCCCCAAAAGCTCAGTAAAGTAACTGTTCACCAAAAATAATAAACAAAATCCAGTTGACATAAATAGTATTTAATTGATAATATACAGAATAGATATACAGCAGTTTTTCTTTGTATTTTCTCTGTTCTAGCAACATACAGTCCAGATGCATCATTAAGGGGAATGTGTAGCGTAATCAGTTATTTTGTAGAAAGGGTGAGGGAGAGAAAAATAAAATGAGAGAGAGAGACAGAGAGAGAGAGGGATGGAGAGTGAGAAAAAGAGAGAGAGATTGTGTGCAGGGTCTGCCGAGTGTGGCTCCCCTGACGGCTGTCGGACAAGGTCGGCTCCCCTCCTCATCGCTCCTCTTCCTCGCCCTCTTCTCCGTCACTCTGTGATGAGTCCAGTCGTCGGTCCAGTGTGTGGTCTGTCTAGAGCAGGATATGGTATTTGAGTGCGCGGGGACCCTGTTGATGACCAGTCTGCATCGTAGCTGAGAGAGGCAAAGAGGCCATGGGTCTGCTGAGGACCACTCTACTGCGTACACACTGTCCTCATGCTCCTCATAGGTAGAGATGATACTGTCCTGCAGGGGCTCCTTGCTCCTAGAACACACACATGTACACACCGATTCACACACACAAATTCATTCACACGCGTGCGATCGCACACACAGTGTGAAAAGGGAGTTGAATAGGGAGAGTTTTTATTTTTGAGACAGTAGATCAGCTTTAATACTGCAGACAGATAGTAGTTTCCATCAACGTAATTGTCTGCATCATTTCCAATKCCCCATATACAGCGCATTCGGAAAGTTTTCAGACCCATTCACTTTTGCCACATTTTGTTAAATTACAGCCTTATTCAAAATAGATTAAATATAATTTGTTTTCATCATCCCACACACAATACCCCATAATGACAAAGCGAAAACATATATATATWTTTTTTTGCAAATTGAGCTCAGCTGCATCCTGTTTCCATTGATCATCCTTGAGATGTTTCTACAACTTGAATGGAGTCCACCTGTGGTCAATTCAATTGATTGGACATGATTTGGAYAGAACACACCTGTCTATATAAGGTCCCACAGTTGACAGTGCATGTCAGAGCAAAAACCAAACACAGGCTTGTGTCGAGGCACAGATCTGGGGAAGGGTACCAAAAAATGTCTGCAGCATTGAAGGTCCCCAAGAACACAGTGGCCTCCATCATTCTTAAATGGAAGAAGTTTGAAACCACCAAGACTCTTTCTAGAGCTGGCCACCCAGCCAAACTGAGCAATCGGGGGAGAAGGGCCTTGATCGGGGAGGTGACAAAGAACCCAATGGCCACTCTGACAGAGCTCCAGAATTCCTCTGTGGAGATAAGAGAACCTTCCAAAAAGGACAACCATCTCTGCAGCACTCCACCAATCAGGCATTTATGGTAGAGTGGCCAGACAGAAGCCACTCCTCAGTAAAAGGCACATGTCAGCCAGCTTGGTGTTTGCCAAAAAGCACCTAAAGGACTCTCAGACCATGAGAAACAAGATTCTCTGGTCTGATGAAACCAAGAATGAACTCTTAAGCCTGAATGCCAAGCGTCACGTCAGGAGGAAACCTGGCACCATCCATGGAGGTGGCAGCATCATGCTGTGGGGATGGTTTTTAGCAGCAGGGACTGGGAAACTAGTCAGGATCGAGGGAAAGATGAATGGAGCAAAGTACAGAGAGATCCTTGATGAAAACCTGCTGCAGAGTGCTCAGGAACTCAGACTGGGGTGAAGTTTCACCTTCCAACAGGGCAACGACCCTAACCACACAGACAAGACAACGCAGGAGTGGCTTCGGGACAAGTCTCTGAATGTCCTTGAGCGGCTCAGCCAGAGCCTGGACTTGAACCTGATCGAACATCCCTGGAAAGACCTGAAAATAGCTGTGCAGTGACGCTCCGCATTCAACCTGACAGAGCTTGAGAGGATCTGCAGAGAAGAATGGGAGAAACTCCCCAAATACAGGTGTGCCAAGCTTGTAGTGTCATACTCAATTCCTCGCAGGGAACAGCCTTCTCAGAACAAGAATAGACTGACGAATTTCAGTAGAAAGGTCTTTGTTTCTGGACATTTTGAGCCTGTAATCGAACCCACAAATGGTGATGCTCCAGATACTCAACTAGTCTAAAGAAGGCCAATTGTATTGCTTCTTTAAACAGGACAACAGTTTTCAGCTATGCTAACATAATTGCAAAAGCGTTTTCTAATGATCAATTAGCCTTTTAAAATGACAAACTTGGATTAGCTACCACAACATTCCGTTGGAACACAGGAGTGATGGTTGCTGATTCCATTAAAAATCAGCCGTTTCCAGCTACAATAGTCATTTASAACATTAACAATGTCTACACTGTATTTCTGATCAATTTGATGTTATTTTAATGAACAAAAAAWTTGCTTTTCTTTCAAAAACAAGGACATTTCTAAGTGACCCCAAACTTTTGAACGGTAGTGTATTTTTATATATTTTCTTTTATTATTTTCCCCTAACCCTACCACCCCTCCTCTAATTGGAGTAAACCAATGTACAACAAGGCTTCTACACCCAGCGTATACACACAGTTGAAGTCGGAAGTTTACATACACCTTAGCCAAATACATTCAAACTCAGTTTTTCACAATTACTGACATTGAATCCTAGTAAAAATTCTCTGTCTTCGGTCAGTTAGGATCACCATTTTATTTTTAGAATGTGAAATGTCAGAATAATAGTGGAGAGAATGATTTCTTTCAACTTTTATTTATTTCATCACATTCCCAGTGGGTCAGAAGTTTACATACACTCAATTAGTATTTGGTAGCATTGCCTTTAAATTCTTTAACTTGAGTCAAACGTTTCAGGTAGCCTCCTCAAGCTTCCCACAATAAGTTGGGTGAATTTTGGCCATTTCCTCCTGACAGAGCTGGTGTAACTGAGTCAGGTTTGTAGGCCTCCTTACTCGCACACGCTTTTTCAGTTCTGCCCACAAATTTTCTATAGGATTGAGGTCATGGCTTTGTGATGGCCACTCCAATACCTTGACTTTGTTGTCCTTAAGCCATTTTGCCACAACTTTGGAAGTATGCTTGGGGTCGTTGTCCATTTGGAAGACCTATTTGCGACCAAGCACCCCCACAACATTATGCTGCCACCCRGTGCTTCACGGTTGGGATGGTGTTCTTCAGCTTGCAAGCATCACCCTTTTTCCTCCAAACATAACAATGGTCATTATGGCCAAACAGTTCTAATTTTGTTTCATCAGACCAGAGGACATTTCTCCAAAAAGTATGTTCTTTGTCCCCATGTGCAGTTGAAAAATGTAGTCTGGCTTTTTTTGTGTGGCGGTTTTGGAGCAGTGGCTTCTTTATTGCTGAGCGGCCGTTCAGGTTATGTCGATATAGAACTCGTTTTACTGTGGATATAGATACTTTTGTACCTGTTTCCTCCAGAATCTTCACAAGGTCCTTTGCTGTTGTTCTGGGATTGATTTGCACTTTTCGCACCAAAGTACGTTCATCACTAGGAGACAGAGCGCGTCTCCTTTCTGAACGGTATGATGGCTGCATGGTCTAATGGTGTTTATACTTGCGTACTATTGTTTGTACAGATGAACGTGTTACCTTCAGGCGTTTGGAAATTGCTCCCAAGGATGAACCAGACTTGTGGAGGTCTACAATTGATTTTCTGAGGTCTTGGCTGATTTATTTTGATTTTCCCATGATGTCAAGCGAAGAGGCACTGAGTTTGAAGGTAGGCCTTGAAATACATCCACAGGTACACACCCAACTGACTCAAAGTATGTCAATTAGCCTATCAGAAGCTTCTAAAGCCATGACATAATTTTCTGGAATTTTCCAAGCTGTTTAAAGGCAGTCAACTTAGTGTATGTAAACTTCTGACCCACTGGAATTGTGATACAGTGAATTATAAGTTAAATAATCTGTCTGTAAACAATTGTTTGAAAAATTACTCCGGTCATGCACAAAGTAGATGTCCTAACCGACTTGCCAAAACTATAGTTTGTTAACAACACATTTGTGGAGTGGTTGAAAAACAAGTTTTAATGACTCCAATCTAAGTGTATGTAAATGTCTGACTTCAACTGTAGTATACACATTTTACGGACTCAGTATATTTGATATTAGTTATCTTGTTGTTTTTAGTCCACCCTTCAAGCTACACTAAACCCTTCCCTTCTATCTCTGGACACCATCCAATTTTGATTTCTATTTGGACAAGGCTACCGCACACACCACACACACACACACACACACACACACACACACAACACACAACACACACACACACACACACACACACACACACACCACACACACACACACACACACACAACAACACACACACACACACACACACACACACACACACACACACACACACACACACACACACAACACACACAAAAAGGTCTAGTTACATTACTCATAACCTCCACTCATAGTCTCTATGTTTCTGTTCAAGGCCTGGTTGTGGTAACACCAGGTACAGTACTCCTCTACCCTGGCTTCCTTTACACACAATAGGCTATTTATTGCACTCTCAGAAAAAAGGGTATGGTTTGGCTACAGTATTGTTCCCTGGGGTAGAAAAGATCTAAATACACAATGTACCTTCAGAGGTGGACATAAGGATCTCACATGATACTGTTCGGTACCTTTCAGGGTACATGTGTGGATAGTATAATGGTACATTATTTTTGTACTCAATATTTTAAATATGAAGGTARAATCATTGGAGGTGTGGCTTAGTGGGGGTGTGGCTTTCAGTTAGTTATTTTTGGCGTGGAACTGTTGGACCAGTTTAAGTGGTCTATGGCAGTGTTAATTAAAGTTTGAGCATGTCCGCTGCCAGTTCTGGAGTCTTTATAAAGACTTGCATAAGAGTATATGACAATAAAGAGCTGTAATTAATACTGCAGCGAGCTTAATGCAACAATGGGGAACCTAGTCACGAGGTTGGCGTAATGGTTAAGGTGTTTGACAGTCGCTGGACCCTGGTTCCAGTCCCGGTCAYGGCTACTGAAATTGCTACACTGGTGTCAGAAGTGAGATGGCGAAGAGGTGTGTACAAGTGAGGGACTTTATATTGAGAAAAGGAAAACATTTTGCCACTTAAAAGGAACAAACGGTGGTACCCTAAAAAGGTAAACACTTGTGGCTCTTTTAAGGTACAAACTGCAACAGGACAATGATGCACTTCTAACTAATGGTACAATGGACGTAACTACTACAGTGACCAGCGTTTGTACCCCTTTAAGTACAATTTGGTCACTTTTTTTCTGAGAGAGTGCATGCTATTCACAACGTGTAGTGACAGTTATTTGGCACAGAAATGGAACCATCACAAAATAGGGCATGGCACAGAATAGGTGAAGTTCAAGACCAGAGAACTAGGATCAGAGCACGAACTCTAGATTGCATTGATAAAATAATCATAATGATTAGTAACTGTTGCATTGAAAATCCGATGAAAGATTATGACAGTGGACAGTTATGGTTGAGACTGGTCCAGTATGGCTATAAGGGGGGACAGACCTGGACAAATATGTCAGAAAGTGGACAGTGTTGACAGTCATGACTAAGTGGACAGATATGGCATAGAGGTTTTGACTTAGTGTCCATACTTCTCGTCCTGGTGGTTGTCCTCTCCGTCGCTGAGGTCATCGTCATCCACCAGGTGACCGAAGGGCTCGGAGGAGATGGACACCATGTTGGACAGAATCACCCTGCTGTCACTGCTGCCGGTCAGCACCAGCTGATCATGAGAGTGGTTGTAGCGAACGCTCCACACCCTGGGTGGTGGGCACACACACACACACACACACAAAGAGAATCAGTGAATGGGTGTTTTTAATCCATCTATATATCCTCTCTTTCCTTTTGTCTCCTCAGTCCATGTACGTGTGTGGTAATTGAGATGGATCTGGGCTTTGTTTCCCTGCTGCTTAGTTTGTACTGCCGTGAGGTGTTGTGTAATTATGGTTAGCTAATAAAGGTAATCATTCTGTAAACTCCTAAGCCGTCTCTCTCCTGCACTCTCTTTTCCTTCTTTCACTTGCTGTCCTTCCCTCCCAATCACTATATCCTCTCTCTCTATCTCTGTCTCTCTCTCTCAAAGCCTAGGGCAGAGCTCAGTGGTGGAGCTCCTCATAGAGAGGGATTGAAGGATAACTGGGCTGTTGACATAAAATCTGGCTCAGCGCACCCTTTCCCTGCGTTCGGCTAATCTTCTTCCCTCCTGAAAAATAGTTCCTAATACCCAGAGCCCCGAGGCCCTCGGAGCTCTGCTCAGAAATCACACACTGTAGCATACTATCAGAATGGGATCACATCTACACTGGATACATTTGGCCAGTCTACTGTATGTATGTATGTATGTATGTATGTATGTATGTATGTATGTATGTATGTATGTATGTATGTATGTATGTATGTATGTATGTATGTGTGCATGTGTGTGTGTGGTTTGGGGGAGTGAGAGGGGTTGTATGGTGAATGTGTGTTTGTGTGTGTGTGTACAGTAATGCAATGTACTTAATCTCAGAATGTATGTTAGTAGCAGCAACAAACTTCTCCACAGTCATTATCTTATTCAGCTCACCACACAGAGAGAAAGAGAGACAGAGCGTGTCTCTACACACACACACACACACACACACACACACACACACACACACACAACACACACACACACACACACACACACACACACACACACACACACACAACACACACACACCACACACCACACCGGTCTGAATACTGCAGTGCACTGTGTTCAGCTACTTACATAGCCCTGAGCACTGCAGCTCATCACAGAATAGCTACAGTAACCCACACCTGAACACGGCAGTGCAATGTACTTAACCATCACCGAATGTATGTTTGTAGCAGCAACAAACTTCTCTTCATACAGTGACACACACATTGTGACAGGGTCAGTATAAAATAAGCTAAAAGCACACATATATCAGCGGAATATGACTGTTTTGCAAACTGATGCTAATTGGTAGGAATGTTGTTCATGTTCTCAAATCAAATCAAATTTGATTTGTCACATACACGTGGTTAGCAGATGTTAATGCGAGAGTAGCGAAATGCTTGTGCTTCTAGTTCCAACCTAACAATTTCACAAAACTACCTTATACACACAAGTGTAAAGGAATGAATAAGAATATGTACATAKAAATATATGAATGAGTGATGGCCGAACGGCAAGGTAAGATGCAGTAGATGGTATAGAGTACAGTATATACATATGAGATGAGTAATGTAGGGTATGTAAACATTATATAAAGTGGCATTGTTTAAAGTGGCTAGTGATACATTTATTACATCCATTTTTCCATTATAAAAGTGGCTAGAGTTGAGTCAGTATGTTGGCAGCAGCCACTCAATGTTAGTGATGGCTGTTTAACAGTCTGATGGCCTTGAGATAGAAGCTGTTTTTCAGTCTCTCGGTCCCCGATTTGATGCACCTGTACTGACCTCGCCTTCTGGATGATAGCGGGGTGAACAGGCAGTGGCTCGGGTGGTTGTTGTCCTTGATGATCTTTTTGGCCTTCCTGTGACATCGGGTGGTGTAGGTGTCCTGGAGGGCAGGTAGTTTGCCCCCGGTGAAGCGTTGTGCAGACCTCACTACCCTCTGGAGAGCCTTACGGTTATGGGCAGAGCAGTTGCCGTACCAGGCGGTGATACAGCCCGACAGGATGATCTCGATTGTGCATCTGTAAAAGTTTGTGAGTGTTTTTGGTGACAAGCCGAATTTCTTCAGCCTCCTGAGGTTGAAGAAGCTATATGTGGATATGTGGTTTCCAGTTTACATAGAGTCGAATGAAGTTCTTTCAGGGCCGTCGATGTGTCTAGTTGGGGGGGAATATACACGACTGTGATTATGATCGAAGAGAATTCTCTTGGTAGATAATGCGGTCGGTATTTGATTGTGAGGAATTCTAAGTCAGGTGAACAAAATGACTTGAGTTCCTGTATGTTGTTATGATCACACCACGTCTCGTTAATCATAAGGCATACTACCCCGCCCTTCTTCTTACCAGAGAGATGCTTGTTTCTGTCGGCGCGATGCGTGAAGAAACCAGGTGGCGGTACCGACTCCGATAGCGTGTCCCGAGTGAGCCATGTTTCCGTGAAACAAAGAACGTTACAATCTCTGATGTCTCTCTGGAAGGCAACCCTTGCTCGGATTTCGTCTACCTTGTTGTCAAGAGACTGGAAATTGGCGAGTAGTATGCTCGGGAGCGGTGCGCGATGTGCCCGTCTACTGAGCCTGACCAGAAGYCCGCTCCGTCTGCCCCTTCACCGTTGTTTTGGGTCGCCGGCTGGGATCCGATCCATTGTCCTGGGTGGTGGGTCAAACAGAGGATCCGCTTTGGTCGTAATGTTGGTGAGTTGACGTTGCTTATATCCAYTAGTTCCTCCCGACTGCATGTAATAAAACCTAAGATTTCCTGGGGTAACAATGTAAGAAATAACACATAAAAAAACAAAACACTGCATAGTTTCCTAGGAACGCGAAGCGAGGRGGCGCCGGAAGTATAGCTGTTCTGTTGGTTGTGCAAAGATGGTTTGAGGCTATAAGTACAATGGTACCGTTGAAGTCGGAAGTTTAKATACACTTAGGTTGGAGTCATTAAAACTCGTTTTTCAACCACTCCACAAATTTCTTGTTAACAAACTAGTTTTGGTAAGTCGGTTGGGATCTACTTTGTGCATGACCGGAGTCATTTTTCCAACAATTGTTTACAGACAGATTATTTCACAGTATCACAATTCCAGTGGGTCAGAAGTTTACATACACTAAGTTGACTGTGCCTTTAAACAGCTTGGAAAATTCCAGAAAATTATGTCATGGCTTTAGAAGCTTCTGATTGACATAATTTGAGTCAATTGGAGGTGTACCTGTGGATGTATTTCAAGGCCTACCTTCAAACTCAGTGCCTCTTTGCTTGACATCATGGGAAAATCAAAAGAAATCAGCCAAGACCTCAGAAAAAAAATTGTAGACCTCCACAAGTCTGGTTCATCCTTGGGAGCAATTTCCAAACTCCTGAAGGTACCACGATCATCTGTACAAACAATAGTACGCAAGTATAAACACCATGGGACCACGCAGCCGTCATACAGCTCAGGAAGGAGACGCGTTCTGTATCCTAGAGATGAACGTATTCTGGTGCGAAAAGTGCAAATCAATCCCACAACAACAGCAAAGGACCCTGTGAAGATGCTGGAGGAAACAGGTACAAAAGTATCTTTATCCACAGTAAAACGAGTCCTATATGGACATAACATGAAAGTCCGCTCAGCAAGGAAGAAGCCACTGCTCCAAAACCGCCATAAAAAAAGCCAGACTACGGTTTGCAACTGCACATGGGGACAAAGATCGTACTTTTTGGGGAAATGTCCTCTGGTCTGATGAAACAAAAATAGAACTGTTTGGCCATAATGACCATCGTTATGTTTGGAGGAAAAAGGGGGAGGCTTGCAAGCTGAAGAACACCATCCCAACCGTGAAGCACGGGGTGGCAGCATAATGTTGTGGGGGTGCTTTGCTGTAGGAGAGACTTATGTGGATATATTGAAGCAACATCTCAAGACATCAGTCAGGAAGTTAAAGCTTGGTTGCAAATGGGTCTTCCAAATGGACAATGACCCCAAGTATACTTCCAAAGTTGTGGCAAAATGGCTTAAGGACAACAAAGTCAAGGTATTGGAGTGGCCATCACAAAGCCCTGARCTCAATCCCATAGAACATTTGTGGGCAGAACTGAAAAAGCGTGTGCGAGCAAGGAGACCTACAAACCTGACTCAGTTACACCAGCTCTGTCAGGAGTAATGGGACAAAATTCACCCAACTTATTGTGGGAAGCTTGTGGAAGGCTACCTGAAACATTTGACCCAAATTAAACAATTTAAAGGCAATGCTACCAAATACTAATTGAGTGTATGTAAACTTCTGACCCACTGGGAATGTGATGAAAGAAATAAAAGCTGAAAGAAATAATTCTCTCCACTATTATTCTGACATTTCACATTCTTTAAAGAAAGTGGTGATCCTAACTGACCTAAGACAGGGAATTTTTACTATTTTATTAAATGTTATTTTATTTTATTAAATGTCAGGAATTGTGAAAACTTTAAATGTTTAAATGTTTAAATGTATTTGGCTAAGGTGTATGTAAACTTCCGACTTCAACTGTATATCTGCTATGTGTGTGTGTGTGTGTGTGTGTGTGTGTGTTTGTGCGTGCATGTCCTGTGTGTGTGTACAGTGTGACAGGTGCCCACCAGTGAGAGTGCTCCTCCAGGCTCTTGACTGGCTCGTTGATGTTTCTCACGTCCCAAAATTTGACCTTGCAGTCGTCCCCACAGCTGGCCAGGTAGTACTGTTTGTTGGGATTGAAGTCAAGGTCTCGAACCAGCTGCCCATGAGCATTCTCTATACAGTAGATCTGACTGGAAAAGAGAGTGAATGGGATGAGGGGGGAGGAGAGYGGGAATGAGAGAGAGAGAGAGAAAAGAGGGTGAGGAGAAGGGTGAGAAAAAGAGGGGAATGATGTGAGAGAGAGAAAGAGAGAGTGAACGCCACAGCAACCCTGATGACATAAATCATGGAGAGAAGCCTGTAGTGGTACTATACACTAGGTGAAGGCCAGACCGTATTTCCTGTCCTATAAAAGCCTGACGTGTAATAAAGCCAGGAGTCACAACCACACACAGCCTTGGCTTCCTGATCCTGCTCGTCCCGGCTGGGGAGAGGTCAGTGTTAAGGCACGAGGAAAGAAATGAGAGAGCAAAGAAGAGAGGAGAGACTTTTCCGCTTCAGATTATGTTCATGTTGTAAACCTACTCTCTTCTCTACTCCTCCACAGGACCCTGTACCCTTCCTCTCATCTCCTCTTCTGTCCTCTCCTCCCCTTCCCCAGTCCTTCCTACCTCTCATCCGCTTTTCCCCCACTCCACCCCTCCGATCATCTTTCCTCCCTCTCCTGCTGTGATGACTGAAGAGGAACCAGGGCGGTCTATTGAACAGCGTTAGACCCAGTGTTCTCTGCTCCCCTCTCTCCTCCACCAGACACCATCTACCCTGCTGATCTCATTATACAAATAACATGCTAATTAAAAATCTCATTAAAAAGGGAGGGAAAAGAAAATATCCTGAGGGATCCAATGAGATCAGGATGACGGTTTGTATGGCTCTATGACTATATGGTTTGTAAGGTTCTGCCACTGGACCTCAGCAAACTGGATGAGACCAGACTGGGACTTCACAGAGGGCCCAGACACTGGCAGCAGCTCCTTCCTCTAACCAAACAAAATTACAACACTCTTTAATCTTGTGACTTTAAAATGACTTGAGTGTGTGGAGTCACTTTGCTGTCGAGTGCACAATCTGCTCACCATTGACTGCCTCGGCATGACCTCTGGCCAGGGGTTTGACAGTGTGTGTGTGTGCTGTGTCGTAAACTCTGTCCTCCATGGAATAGGACGCGCGGGGGAAATGGAGCAGGAAATTGGGTTAGTTTCGGTGCTTCCAGAATGCTTCTGAGCACCCCACTTCACTCCCTCCACTCGGCAAATATGAAATGGGGATCCTGAGCAAAGCCTGGCTGGAACCCTCCTCACAAAGTATTAAGGATTATATGCCTTCCTAGCCTAAGCCTGCGGACACAGTGAAACCAAATCGAAACTCATCCTCCTTTACGTCAGTGAGGGCCAGAACAATCTACCACACACACACACACACACCTGTCTCTTATACACATCTAGATGTGTATAAGAGACAGCACACACACACACACACACACACACACACACACACACACACATCTCTTATACACATCTAGATGTGTATAAGAGACAGCACACACACACACACACACACACACACACACACACACACACACACAGTTAAAGGGTTACCATTAATTTGACAGTAATTTACAGGCAGCTCTGTGGCAAGTAAAATTCTGTATTTAATATTAGTACACAGGGGCAAAACTTTCACTGGGGACGGGGCGGGGGTCATGTCACCCCCACATTCTTAAACTGCATTTTTGTCACCCCCGGTTTTATCATTGCCCTGTGATACAAAAAAAGCGTCATCGGTGTGTGTAAGGACCATGCGGARGCCTCAGAGCAGAGCGGTCAGGTAGGCTGTCTGGCTGTGTCAGCCAGCTAGATTTAGAACCGCCCGGACACCACCACAGAGCGTTTGGACAGGCTGTGAGAAGGCAATGCTTCTGAAAGGCTGGCTTAGAACTGGCAAGGGACAGTTGAACAGATGCAGCTGCTGACGATGTGGATGTGTTGCACTCTTTCTCTGAGTTGTAAAAGCAAGCAGTGCAGATACTGGCTACCCTTTAGTTGACTGATATTAGCTAATGTTTCATCCCCTCTCAACTGAGTCAAATGAATTTAGCCAGTTCAGCTCTAGCCATCTGTCAGATGGCGATATGAGGTGGCTATTATTATAGCACTATCTAATAGCTGTTGTGTGTATGGAAATGTTGTTTTGTAACTTTTGTTTTGTCCCGTTTCAACAGTAAATTCATTTGGCTAGCTTTCGCCAGTTGATGTACCGGCGTGCAAGAGCTTGCCAAAATTATTCTTTTTGCCTCAATCACACTAGACCTGCATCAAACCAGACGAAACCAGCAGCCAAACGATTGAAGACCGATATTCTGATGTTTTTTCAGTGCAATGTGAGATTTATTATTCAGTATAGCAATGTAACGTTATTGATCTGTCAGTTTCCCTAGCTAATTCCCTACTTTTCACACTGATATAGTAATAAACAGCTCTACAGGCTTCACTGTCAAGCTGCACAGTCAGTTCACAACACTATGCTCATCATGTCTTAGCAGGATCAGATGGTGACAGGTGTCCCTGCAGGGTCAGACAGCCAGGGAAGACCAGTCTACGGAGCTCAGGTGAATTTTGCAGTATATTATAACAATATCAATGAATGGACAAAAAAGTTCAATTTTGAGTTGATCGGGTAGGTCTACAGTAGCTACATGACAGAAGCTTAAGTTTAAAGCCACAGTCTGGGATCTGGGAATAATTTCAATTATTGAACCATTGATTCAATGCTTGAATAATATTCATGTGTACACCAAGGTAATTCTTTGTCATGCCTGCCTCATCTTAGCAGGATCAGATGGTGACAGGGGTCTGTACATAAGTGCCAATGAGAGTGGTTATGGTAGACATGTTGGTCCTCAATGGCTAGTGGTAAAATACATACAATTAACAATTATGGAATAGGCAGGGCAAGCATATTAAAACTGCAGAAGATGATTTTGCACAGTTGTATGCTTGCCCTACCTTTTCCATTGTAGCTACCCTACCCATTCACTATAACGTGTACTTGCAAAATATCAACTAAATACAACCATTGAACCATTATATTATCAAAGAATAGAATCAATGTATAAATGCCCCACAAGCATAGCACAACTGTCTTACACTATCATAACCCCAAATATTATTAGTTTAGACCATATTTAAAACTATCATGTGTGTGAAATGGACTGTCAGTCTTGCATCTAGAATGCAGTCTATGCTTTTGAGATGGGTTATAATTTTAAGTACTTTATATTGGGGGGTTGTGGGCTTCACTGTTATGGCACACAGACAGTACACCCGACAGTAATCATTTGTCATGCCTCATCTTAGGATGGTGACCAGATGATGACAGGGGTCCCAGCAGGGTCAGGCAGCCAGGGAAGACAAGTCTCTTACGGGGCAGAGGTGAATATAATAATATGATTAGTATCATTGAATTAAACTACTCTCCTTTCAGTAGTTTCGAATAATAAAACATACAGTATCATGAGAGTAGCTGACGGATGGGTTTAAAAGCTCATGTTCTATAATAGTTACGACAAAAAAAACGATATATAATGTATACCATATCTGTACTATCTATCCAGATGTAATTTATATAAAATAATGTAACTATATTCTTTCTATGTAACACCTGTAAAAAAAAAAATATTTTTAAATGCCATGTACAGTTCCTTCAGAAAGTATTCAATCATACCCCTTGACATATTCCACATTTTGTTGTGTTACAACCTAAATTAAAAATGGATGAAATTAATTTTTTGATCTACACACAATACCCCATAATGACAAAGTGAAAACAGTTAGCAAATGTATTGAAAATGAACTACAAAAAGTTGAGACAGTAGACACTCCAGGGGAGGTTGAGACAGTAGACTCTCCAGGGGAGGTTGAGACAGTAGACTCTCCAGGGGAGGTTGAGACAGTAGACTCTCCAGGGGAGGTTTGAGGGGGACAGTAGACTCTCCAGGGAGGTTGAGACAGTAGACTCTCCAGGGGAGGTTGAGACAGTAGACTCTCCAGGGGAGGTTGAGACAGTAGACTCTCCAGGGGAGGTTGAGACAGTAGACTCTCCAGGGGAGGTTGAGACAGTAGACTCTCCAGGGGAGGTTGAACAGTAGACTCTCCAGGGAGGTTGAGACAGTAGACTCTCCAGGGAGGGTGAGACAGTAGACTCTCCAGGGGAGGGTGAGACAGTAACACTCCAGGGAGGTTGAGACAGTAGACCTCCAGGGGAGGTGAGACAGTAGACCTCCAGGGGAGGTTTGAGACAGTAGACTCTCCAGGGGAGGTTGAGACAGTAGACTCTCCAGGGGAGGTTGAGACAGTAGACTCTCCAGGGGGAGGTTGAGACAGTAGACTCTCCAGGGGAGGTTGAGACAGTAGACTCTCCAGGGGAGGTTGAGACAGTAGACTCTCCAGGGGAGGTTGAAGAAATAGAACCCATAGGAGAGGCTGAGGAAGTAGACCCCAATGTCCACGTCACACCATATCAGCCAAACCCAAAACTAGTGGTAGACCAGAAGCTGTCAAACAAGACACTTCGGTTTCTGGATAGGTGGTACAAATAATTCCAGTGACTCCTCTATGTTCCCACTGTGAAAGGAGTGTTGTGCTTTAATTGCACAAAAGCTATTAAAAGCCAGAAATCACCTCTTGCAAAYAATGCAGATCCTGCATTTGTGCACTCTGGATTCCTAAACTTATCCGGTGCCTTATTCCAGTTRTCTTCACGTGCATGCAGCCATGCACACAAGGTTGCCATTACCACTCGCTGTCACCAATCAAAGCCAGTGGATACTCAACTTCACACAGTAGGAGCTGGAGAGCTAAACAAAGCAAGGTCTTGCCTTAGGAAAGTAGCAGGTTCTGTCCATCTTCTAGCACGTCAGGGATCAGTTCTCAGGGGCCATGAAGCTACCGAAGATAATCTGTACCAGTTACTGAAAGTTAGAGCTGAAGATGTTCCAGTACTCACTACATGGCTGAAACTCAGTCAGGATCATAGAAGCTCACAAATCCAAAACAAAATCCTGAGCATATTGGCCAACAGCATTGTGAGAGACATCACAAAGAGAATCCACCATCTACCACTGCTCCAGTACTCCATAATTATTGATGGTACACAAGATGTCGGGGGAATAGAACAAGAGTCATTCTGTTTCCGTTACGTGGTTCACGATCTAGTGCCTCTTGAGGACTTTGTAGGTTTTTATGAAGTCTCCCTTGCAACTGAAGAGAACCTGGCAGAAGTTGCCACAGATGTGCTACTCCACCTGAATTTGCCTCTTTCAGGTCAAACGTATGATGGTGCAGCGAACATGTCAGCGAACATGTCAGGGAAAATCAAAGGAACACAGGCTAGGCTGAGAGCAGTGCAGCCACTGGCTCTGTATGTGCATTGTGGCCCTCACAGTGTCAATCTAGTCACCCAGGCTGCCTGCTTATCTTCCGCTGTGACGTGATGGCCTGAAGTGGCTCCACAAGCTGGGCTGCCTGCACAACCAGTCAGGCAAATACAAAACAACATTTAAGGAAATAGCGACATCTGAGTGTGGGTCATTCACAAGCCTAAAGCCCTTGTGTCCAACAAGGTGGACTGTTAGGACTCCAGCACTGAGCTCTTTGCTAGGTCAGTACGAGTCTGTGCTGTTCAGCCTGGAGGAAATGAGCACATCTGATTCATCAGACACAGAAACAACAGCAAGGGGATTGCTGAGAGATTTGAGAAGGGGACCACAGTCCTAGGACTCCTTGTAGCAGCTGAGTTAATGGAAGAGTTGGAGTGCCTCATTCGCACCTTACAAATGTGAATAGAGACATTTGCTGGGATGCTCGCTGCAGTGGACTGTGTTAAGACCACCCTGAAGGCAAAGAGATCAGAGGGCCAATTTCAACAGATCTACAGCCGAGGAACAGAGTTGATTGCCAAGATCAAAATCCAGCCCATTCAGATGCCCCACATCTGTAATCCAAAGCGCTTCACTGGAAATGCTGCTTCATACTCACTCACATCCCCAGAGGATTTCTACAGGGCTGAGCTCTTCAATGTGCTTGACACAGTTGATGTGCAGCTAACAGAGAGGTTCAAACAGGGTGGCCTGGAAAGTCAGACTAAACTGGAGGAAGTTCTTCTCTCTGGGGAGATGGATGCTGCAGTGGTYGACCAGTATCCAGAGTTGAACAGGAGATCACTTGAGGTGCAGCTGGCCATGTTCAAGATGCAATACCAGTACAAAACAAGTACAGAAGCTGCATCTGTTCTCAGGAATCAGATGCCTGAGGTCCACCGGTCTCCTTTGACCAGGTAGAAGCCCTCATTCGCATACTAATGTTTCTCCCTGCATCCTCTGCTGAAGTCGAGAGGAGTTTCAGTGGTCTAAGAAGGCAGTCTGTCACATTCATCAGGACAGAGTGGATGAAATAGACATGGAAAAAGTCCGCCAGCTGTTTGGCTTGGGAAATGACCACAGGAAACATGTTTGGAGCTTTTTATTAGGTTGAAAAGACAGAAGTAAGAACAGATAGGATGAATTAAGAAAAKAATTAAATAAATGAAACAGGGTTAATGGAGGAAGGAAAATAGATAGATGGCATGTTGGCTATGGCTATTTGTGTTGATTTTGAAAGTTGATATAGACAATGTCTTGATAAAGACAATCAAGTTAAGTCTTTGTACTTTTTTTAGTTGTTCATTTGTTAGGCTATTAGTTATAGTTGCAACACAACGTTAATGGTAACTCTAGCTGAATTAGAAAATAAAGAAGTACAGAAGAAATTACAGAGGATGAAGGAAGAAAGGATGGATGCATAAAGAAATATGGATGAAGGAAGAAAGGATGGATGAAGGAAGAAAGGATGGATGCATAAAGAAATATGATAAGGAAGAAAGGATGGATGAAGGAAGAAAGGATGGATACATAAAGAAATATGGATGAAGGAAGATAGATGATGCATAAAGAAATATGGATGAAGGAAGATAGGATGGATGCATAAAGAAATATGGATGAAGGAAGAAAGGATGGATGCATAAAGAAATATGGACGAAGGAAGTATTTATAAAGGAATAGGATAAAGGAAGGAAACAGGGTTAATGGAGGAAGGACAATATATATGGTGTGTTGGCTATGGCTATGTGTGCTGATTTAGAAATGTTATATATAGGATCTTAATAAAAGACAATCAAAAGTTATCTTTGTACTTTTTGTCTTTGTGCTGGTTAAGTGTTATTTTTATTTGGGGAGGCGGGGTTCAAGGTGAGGAGGAGGATTATGTAATATACTGTTTGAAGATAGGGTTTCAGATGTTTTTGGAAGATGGGCAAGGGCTCTGCTGTCCTAGCTTCWGGAGGAAGCTGATTCCACCATTGGYGTGCCAGGACAGAGAAGGACTGAGTGGGAGCTGTCCTCCCTTAGGGGTGGGAGGGCCAAGAGACCTGAGGTGGAAGAACGGAATGTTCGGGTTGGGGTGTAGGGTTTGAGCATAGCCTGAAGGTAGGGAGGGGCAGTTCCTCTTGCTGTTCCATAGGTAAGCACCATGGTCTTGCAGTAGATGCAAGCTTCGATTGGAAGCCAGTGGAGTGTGCGAAGGAGCAGGGTGACATGAAAGAACTTGGGAAGGTTGAAAACCAGGTGGGCTGCTGCGTTCTGGATAGTTGCAGGGGTTTTATGGCACAAGCAGGGAGCCCAGCCAACAGCTAATTGCAGTAGTCCAGACGGGAGAGGACAAGTGCCTGGATTAGGACCTGAGCCATTTCCTGTGTGAAGTACTAGAGTCGTACTCTACTGATGTTGTAGAGCATGAACCTGCAGGAGAGGGTCACTGCTTTGATGTTTGCTGAGAATGACAGGGCGTTGTCCAGGATCACGCCATGGTTCTTTGCACTCTGGGAGGGCGAAACTGTGGAGTTGTCAACGGTGATGGAGAGGTCTTTGAGCGGGCAGGCCTTCCCCGGGAGGAAGAGCAGTTCCGTCTTGTTCCGTCACTTCTAATAGTACACCTACTGTAATATATATACAGTATCAAAGCAAGTACTTTGTAATGACACACATTACAATACTGTACAATTGACTATATTATACAGTAAAAAAAGTAAATGCTACCGTAATCGGAATGAATGACTGGATGAATAAATTAAATGCATTGAGGGCAGGGGTTTGTATTTCACAATTACAAGGGATCGSTGCAAACAGGTTGACTGCTAGGTAAAGTGTTTACACATTTATTTCACTTGCACTTAGAGGCCTTACAGTGGACKTGACAGCATTTTAGCAACATAAAAATCTTATTAAAATCTGTTCATATACACCCCCAGGAAGAATATTACGTATACTAAGGAATTTGGGAAGATTCTATAGCAATATATTATTGGAAAGCGGCCGTGTGTTTGGACAATTAATAGACACGGCAGGAAATAAAATCMAATAAAAACATCTGTCTCGTCCAGGACCAGAGTCTATGCAGACCGGGTGCGTCATAGCCACTCAGAGCTATATTAGGCCTTTATTTGCATCACAGGCCTGCCATCATTCACTTTGAACAGGCCTGTGTGTTTACAGGCAGTTGCAACAGTGCAACTTTAGATCATTAGAAAGCATTCTCCAAAAACCAGAAAATACACCTGAATGGATTTCTGCAAATATGTCAATACCACTTGGGAGTACTCTTACATTTGGGAACTTTACAGTRCTATTGATCAAACAACCATGAAAAGGTAGGCTCTCTCTCAACAACAAAAAGATCAACAACTAATGCTAGCCAGAGAAAAATGAGCTCAAAASTAACGAAAGAACATTAGATAAACCCTCTCAAACTTTTTCAGCTAGTTGGCCGTCAAAATTGCACAGATAAACAATGAGATTTATGTTACCTAGAGTGTTCGAGACTAACTATTACTTTCTTTGCCTACGTCTACTGACACGGGTAATATTCAGTAGGTGTTGCACGTTCGTAAATGAATAAGTTATTCTGCGCTCTGGCACACTCAGATGAGAGTACTCTGAAATTGGAATAAATAGCCAGAGTGAATTTGCGAACGCAAGAGAAATGCTACAGTGCATTCGYAAAGTATTCAGACCCCTTCACTTTTTTCACGTTTTGTTACATTACAGCCTTAATCTAAAATTGATTGGGAGACTAYTCAGGAGAGAGAAAGATGAATGAAGCAAAGTACAGAGATATCCTTGATGAAAACCTGCTCCAGAGTGCTCAGGACATCAGACTGGGGGCGAWGGTTCACCTTTCAACAGGACAKCGACGTTAAGCACACYGCCAAGACAATGCAGGAGTAGCTTCGGGACAAGTCTCTGTCCTTGAGTGGCCCAGCCAGAACCCGATCGAACATCTCCAGAGAGAGCTAGCTTGCTAATGTTAGGCTCTGCTTTTCTTTCACTCTGCAGTCCCAAACCATCTCAATTGGGTTGAGGTCAGGTGATTGTGGAGGCCAGGTCATCTGATACAGCACTCCATCACGCTCCGTCTTGGTCAAATAGCCCTTACACAGCCTGGAGGTGTGTTTTGGATCATTGTCCTTTTGAAAAACAAATGATAGTCCCACTAAGCCCAAACCAGATGGGATCGCGTATCACTGTAGTAGCCATGCTGGTTAAGTGTGCCTTGAATTCTAAATAAATCACAGACAGTGTCACCAGCAAAGCACCCCCACACCATCACACCTCCTCCTCCATGCTTCACGGTGGGAACCACACATGCGGAGATCATCTGTTCACCTACTCTGCGTCTCACAAAAACACGGCGGTTGGAACCAAAAWTCWAAAATTTGGACTCATCAGACCAAAGGACAGATTTCCACCGGTCTAATGTCCATTGATTGTGTTTCTTGGCCCACGCAAGTTTCTTCTTSTTATTGGTGTCCTTTAGTAGTGGTTTCTTTGCAGCAATTCCACCATGAAGGCCTGATTCACGTAGTCTCCTCTGAACAGTTGATGTTGAGATGTATATGTTACTTGAACTCCGTGAAGCCTTTATTTGGCCTGCAATTTCTGAGGCTGGTAACTCTAATGAACMTATCCTCTGCAGCAGAGGTAACTCTGGGTCTTCCTTTCCTGTGGRGGTCCTCATGAGAGCCAGTTTCATCATAGCACTTGATGGTTTTTGCGAAGGCACTTGAAGAAACTTTCAAAGTTCTTGACATTTTCCGCATTGACTGACCTTCATGTCTTAAAGTAATGACGGACGGTTTCTATTTGCTTATTTGAACTGTTCTTGCCATAATATGGACTTGRTCTTTTACCAAATAGGGCTATCTTCTGTATACCACCGCTACCTTCTCACAACACAACTGATTGGCACAAATGCATTAAGAAGGAATGAAATTCCACAAATTAACTTAACAAGGCACA
Organism: Salvelinus sp. IW2-2015; assembly: GCF_002910315.2. NCBI lineage: Eukaryota > Metazoa > Chordata > Actinopteri > Salmoniformes > Salmonidae > Salvelinus > Salvelinus sp. IW2-2015. Next base: position 3,076,737 of record NC_036843.1, read on the forward strand.
CCTTTTAATTMAAATGCATTCCAGGTGACTACCTCATGAAGCTGGTTGAGAGAATGCCAAGAGTGTGCAAAGCTGTCATCAAGACAAAGGGTGGCTACTTTGAAGAATATCAAATATCAAATATATTTTGATTTGTTAAACACTTTTTTGGTTACTACATGATTCCATATGTGTTGTTTTATAGTTTTCATGTCTTCACTATTATTCTACAATGTAGAAAGTAGTAAAAACTTTTGACCTGTATTGTAAATAGATACACTAGCCTATTAGCCATGTTATGGCTGACTTGTGATCATTGCCCTTGCTAGTTTGATTGTATTGACATTCCCAGCCTTAGTTACATTTGTCAGCTGCTGTCCAAAATATTGAGCCATTGAAACTGAAACAGTGCATCCCGAATGGAGGAAGCAAACAATGTACCAGGACAGCTGTGATTTACAAACTGATTGCAATATTTTTTGGACTATCAACTAATAAATTGGTGAATTATATTAATCATGCATTGAACTGCATCCATCTATTCTGCCAACAATGCCTTAGTGTATGTCATGGAATGTTGAGGCAAATAGAAGCTATTTTTCAAACCTCTCATAAAGTTGGTTTTGTAGCCTAGTGGTTAGAGCGTTTGGCCAGTAACCGAAAGGTTGCTGGATCGAATCCCCGAGCTGACAAGGTAAAAGTCTGTCGTTCTGCCCCTGAACAAGGCAGTTAACCCAATGTTAGGCCGTCATTGAAAATAAGAATTTGTTCTTAACTGAKTTGCCAAGTTAAACAAAGGTTAAATAAATTAAATAAATAAAAATAAACTGGGAGTTGTTTCATATCTGCAAAGACTTCAAACCGGCAGTGCCTACAGGGCAAAACAGATCAAAAGGACTTGGCAAAATGCTCAACCATTTAAGACTAGCTGCTAATTCAATCTGTCCCCTATACATSTTAAATTGATGTGGCACTATTACCACATAAGAGTTAAAGCTATCTCACTCACGGGTTCAACAAATATAGCCTCTTACAAGGCACGCCTCAAAATATGTTAAWTAGCCAGACACAACAATACCATGCACTCACTAGTGGTCAAAAGGTTTATGGCGCTCCAAAGATACGATACTGTATTCTGTGGGGTAGAATTACAGTTCGAAATACAGCAATTTTCCCACAACGCACCATAACATAGTATGCTGCAGTAAAACATTTCAACGTTTTTTMTATTGATGCTAATACCTKAAATTACCGTATAAATTACAGTTTTCCATTACAGTACACAAACACACCACCCCTTCTAACCTCAGTCTGGGTGATAAATCGCTATGCTAAGGGGATAGACTGGATATCTCACACTATCACTACAGGTCTCTGTTTCTATGACAACTGCAGTAGGGGAGAAAAAAAKAAGAAGAAAGAGAAATAATTGAATTGCTTATCAAAATTAAAGCCCAGCTTTGTGAGTGGTTGGGAAGGAAGGAGTGACAGCCCATGCATAAAAGTAAGGGATCATCACATCAATAGTGTGCGTTGATTGAGATATATCTTRATGGACATTAATATAAAGCAATGCTCGAGGCTTAAAAGTCTCAGAGCAACAAAGTTTTTACTCATGTTACTCTGTTAATATAGGACAAATAGTGAGAAAGAGAGCTTTGCCAATTCTAAATAAGCCCATAGACTATTTAGTAGAGAGGTAGATTATTTCCCATAGCATCCAAGCATGGCTGAGGAGCTCCAGTAATATTGTGAACGTTGCACCATCCTAGCCTTCCTGGGGGCAGCATCAGATGAAAAGGTCATGGATGATTGATTTGACAGACAAAGTTCAGGAGGTTAATGTCAAATAGGCTTAACAAACGCGCCACTCACAGTCGACAACACCTTTGATAAATTGTTAATATTCAACTGCCAAGGACTGAAGGAAATACGGTAGGCTATATCTTACGAAAAAGGGCAAATCAGTTTGTTTTAGATGTGAGCAGTACCAGTGCGCTGTAGTGTCTATATTTCTGTCTGGGTGAGAAGGCTGTCCTGTCCTGTCCTGTTTCCCACTGTTATCTGACGCCAGTGTGACCGTTTCAGTCCCTGCTGTGAGTCTCCTCTCAACCCACAYTGTGATGGAGCAAATAGCACGAGCAATCACACTACTGCTAGTCTCTACTCTACCTCCACTCCAACACACGCCTGGATACTGCAGATAYAACGCTTCAATCAAAACGTTTCAGCTTTAAAGACCAAGTAGAGGATAGTGTGGTTGGTAAACAAGTTATACACAACAATATTAAACTGAATGTAAAATATACTATACACACTCACTAAGGCATGCAGAGACACACAGTGCTGTATGCTACTGTACTGTACAGGGAGCGTGAGGGGCCAGTTTGACTGCAGCACTGCACTGCGTTTCTGTATGCATCCTGCGGTGCTTGCTGAGGAGGCAGGCCCGGCAGCTATCGCACATCTGCCCTTTCACTGCGGATTGTGGGTCCAAATTAGGAATGTGACGGTCATGGAGTTATGGATGACGGTTATTGACCGCGGTCACTGTAATAACCGTTTGAATAGCAAATAGGGTTTAGGAGTGATGAACTGAGAGAACATCCCAAGTGACAGCCCCAGCCAGCAACAGAACACACACACACACTCCAGTGTACCCGTTAGCAAGAGCAGCGCACGGAGCAGAACACACAAAATACACAGAGGAGCACAACACCCGCACATGTCACACGTGACACACACACACACACACACACACACACACACACATACACCTGTCTCTTATACACATCTAGATGTGTATAAGAGACAGCACACACACACACAACGTGCCTGTGTAACTACATCTCCTGTGTCTCCTGTGTATACTGTGTCTTTAAGGCTGCTGGAGGGAGCAGTAGACCCAGCAAACCAGGAACATTCCACAAACATTAGCTACATTTCCAATTAAGTTAACATTAGGATGATAACATCCCATCAAATCTATTTATCAACAATGTTTTAGATGAAATATCTTGTAATGTTCTCCTAACATTCAAAAATGTTGTGCAACAACCACAACAGAACATTCCCCAAAAGTGTYTATGGTTGTATAAAACATTTGCCTGATGTTGCAAGAACGTTCCTACAACACATCTGTTCTTTAAAAGGTGTTTCATTAGGTTATGGGAACAGTCTGGTGGAAACTTCACAAAAGATATGCTCCCAAAACACCAAAACTGTCCAGTTGTGCAGATGATTCAACTGCGCCTCTTCAACCTCAGGAGGCTGAAGAAATTCGGCTTGGCCCCTAAAACCCTTACAAACTTTTACAGATGCACAATAGAGAGCATCCTGTCGGGCTGTATCACCGTCTGGTACGGCAACTGCACCACCCACAACCGCAGGGCTCTCCAGAGGGTGGTGTGGTCTTCCCAACGCATCACCGGGGGCAAACTACCTGCCCTCCAGGACACCTACAGCACCTGATGTCACAGGAAGGCCAAAAACATTATCAAGGACATCAATGACCCGAGCCACGGCCTGTTCACCCCGCTATCATCCAGAAGGCGAAGTCAGTGCATCGGTCTCTGGGACCGAGAGACTGATAAATAGCTTCTATCTCAAGGCCATCAGACTGATAAATAGCCATCACTAGCCGGCTTCCCCCCGGTTACGCAACCCTGCACCTTAGATGCTGCTATATATATATCCCTATATACTGCTATATATCCCTATATACTGTACTTGGAATCACTGGCCACTTTAATAATGAACACTAGTCACTAATGTTTAAATAATGTTTACATACTGCTTTACTCATCTCATATGTATATACTGTATTCTATTCTACTGTATTTTAGTCAATGCCACTCCGACATTYCTCAATCTAATATTTATATATTTCTTAATTCCATTCTTTTACTTTTAGAGTTGTGTGCATTGTTGTGAAACGTTTTAGATACTACTGCACTGTCAGATACTACTGCACTGTCGGAGCTAGGAACACAAGCATTTTGCTACACCAGCAATAACATCTGCTAAATATGTSTATGTGACCAATACGATTTGATTTGATTCTACAATGTTTATTTTAGGGTGCAAAAAACATTCACCTGACGTTACAAGAACGTTCCAAGAACACATTTTGTCTGATCTTTAAAAGGTTTCATTGTGTTGTGGTAACATTGTGGGGACATGACAAGAGATYTGTTCTCAAAATGCAGAAACTGTCCAGTTGTGCTGACATGCAGATGTTTGTATCAGGGTGCACCAAACATTTATTTGATATTGCAAGAATGTTGACAAAATACCCTGTGAGTCCTTTAAAAAGGTTCCCAGAACATTTCATTAGGTTGTGGGAACAGTGTGGGAACATCACAAGAGATAAGTTCCCAAAACACACTAGATATGCTCAGCTGTGATGACYTTCATACAATGTTTAAGTTAGGTTACACAGGACATGCCTTTCATGCTGTTAGATAGAAAGAAGTCAGTTTCTATGACGTTCATAGCGTATTTGTTTTGGTTTTAACATAATACTCCATTGATGTTCACGCAATATACATGTATATGCTGCATACTTCTGGGGCCCATATTTATAAGGTACCGAAGACTATGAGTGCTGGTCTAGGATAACTTTTTCTTTTCAGATCATGAAAAATAAGACCATACCAAGCGTCTTTTATTTTTTACAGTTGCTCTAAATTCCGCAATTCTGAAGGAAATGGACGAAATAAAGACAACTTCGCTTTTAGTAGAGTATATCTTAGCTTCAACTTCAGTTTTGAAATACGGTTTCAGAATAGGTGGGATTGAACCTGCAATGTCTGGAACTGCAGCCAGATAATTAACCCTCTGCGTGGCCTTGTATATTGTGTCCTCAGTTAAATATGGTCAATCAGGACACAGAACTCAATTTCTAAGTCATTAAAATGTTCCCATCCTCTTCAAACGCTGTGCACTTTTATGATTTTCTTTCTTCATCATGTGATTTTAGTTGGATATAGTTTTTTTTATTATTACCATTTCTCAATTTCAAGATCACATTTCATAAGACTTTCAACACGTGATGAAGAAAGAAAATCATAAAATACAGTGTTACAAGTACACAGCATATGAAGAGGATGGGAACATTTTAATAACTGTTCTGTGTCCCGATTAACCATATTTGACAACAACAAAAAATAACACACGGCCACAGCTATCCCCTGATGGCACAGAGGGTTAATGATCTGGCTAGGGAACCAAACACTGCAAGTTCAAACCCCACATGTGCAGCCTGTCAACATACAAAGTGTAAAAAACATGGTTGTATTCGTATGTTCAAATGTCCTGTGAATGAAATTGAAATGCCATGTCTCTCTATATCACCTACAATAAAGTCCTCAAATGCGAATTGCCATTACTGTACACCTGGAGAGAAATGTATTCCAATCTGCTTTAAGGAACTACAAATTTGCACACTGAGAATGTTGTGGCAATATTAGGTAAAACTTAAATTTAACATYTTCTTGAAATGTTCTGAYGACCTCAAAGACAAGGTAAAATGACGTCATTCTTACAACATTAAGAGAATGTCCTGTTTAACCTAACRTAAACCTAACAATGTTCCCACCAGAATGTTTCCATAACCTAATGAAACATTCCGGGAACACTTAAAGAATTGATTAAATATGTTCTGGGAACATTCTTTTTGCACCCTAAAAGTACGATAGCAGAATCATCCGGATAACTTTTTGTGTTTACGTGCTACGCGCTTCTGCACTCGGCGGTCTCGTTCTGCGAGCTTGTGTGGCCTACCACTTCGCGGCGGAGCTGTTGTTTCTCCTAGACGTTTCCACTTCACAAAAACAGCACTTACAGTTGACCAGGGCAGCTCTAGCAGGGCAGAAGTTTGARGAACTGACTTGTTGGTAAGGTGGCATCCTATGACGGTGCCATGTTGAAAGTCACTGAGCTCTTCAGTAAGGCCATTCTACTGCCAATGTTTGTCTATGGAGATTGCATGGCTTTTTGTTCGATTTTATACACCTGTCAGCAACGGCTGTGGCTGAAATAGCCGAATCCACTAATTGYAAGGGGTTTCCACATACTTTTGTATATATAGTGTATATTTTGTGATGTCCCCACAATGTTTGCACCAGACTGTTCCCACAACCCAATGAAACATTCTGGGAACCTTTKAAAAATATATGAAATGTGTTCTGAGAACCTTCTTGTAACATCAGGTGAATGTTTTATACAATCATTCTATAATCATTACCACGACTGGACAGTTTTTGTGTCATGAGAATAATTTCTGCAACCTAACGAATGTTCTGGGAACTTTCACAYAACCAATTTTGGTTTGCTGGGGAGAGTGTTCTCCTCTAGAGTCCCTTAGRGGGGCAGAGCGGGCAGGCCGGTTTGGGCTGGCACACAGTGTGACGAGCCAGAGAAGACACCAACTGAGGAGCCACTGGACCGTGTTCACAGACTGCCATCACACAGCTGCCGCACCAACTGGACACTAACACACACACAGTCTCACAAACGCTGTAATACACACACCCACGCACACACACGCACGCACCTAGCTCAAATCCAACACACTCTGCCTGCTCACAGACTCTGCTCACGCGCACACACTAAGCGCTACTCACACAGACACTGACTCAGCCCTGTGTCCTTGGCTTCCTAAAGGCCCCTGTGTACCCTCAAAGCCCCTGACAGGTGAATCACACTACTTTTAAGAAGGTATACTGGTTAGGAATAAGAACTAGCTGGAATGTGACTAAAAAGAAGGAATGAAATGCGGGATAATGAGGATAATACTACAGTACTGCAATGGTTTTCACATTTGCATGAAATACATCGTTTATTTTCTTGGCTATTATCATGTCTCTCCTGTATTTTTCTAATATTTTCTCTCCATCCCTCTATACTTTCTCTCCCTCATTCTTGTTCCACCTCTCTCTCTCTCTAGCACTCTGTCTTTATGGGAACGGTCGAGAGAGAGGTGATTATTATTCCTTTAGCAGTGCCCACACACAGCCTGACCTCAACTCAATATCTCTCTCCCTCTATATCTCTCTCTCCGTCTCCTCCTCTCTCTCTCTCTCTCTCTCTCTCTTTCCCCACCGCACTTGCCACAGCCTCACACCTCAGGGCTGAGCCGGCAGGCAGTACAGGTTGTCTACTGTAAAGACACGCTGTTCATCAGTTGTTATACAGGTAATTGCTCAAATAAAGTAAACACCTACATAGTGTCTTAGTAGGGCGTTTGGGCCACCACGAGCCAGAACAACTTCGATGCACCTTGGCATGAATTCTGCAAGTGTCTGGAACTCTATTGGAAGGATGCGACACCATTCTTCCACGAGAAATTTCACAATTTGGTGTTTTGATGGTGGTGGAAACTGAATTGCTTAATTAACTAAGGAACCACACCTGTGTGGAAGCACCTGCTTTCTATATACTTTGTACCCCTCATTTACTTAAGTGTTTCCTTTATTGGGGAAGTTACCTGGTAAGGACCACATTTAATACTAGAACCCTTTCGTTTCTAATACTAATGACTACAAATTAGAGTTACTATACGAAATAGTTCAGTACTACTGGACTATAAAGAAGTACTTTTGTAGAACATAGTGGCTGAATAATATATGGTTAGTATATTTTTATTTATTTATTTTTATTCATTTCACCTTTATTTAACCAGGTAGGCTAGTTGAGAACAAGTTCTCATTTGCAACTGCGACCTGYCCAAGATAAAGCAAAGCAGTTCGACACATACAACKACACAGTGTTACACATGGAATAAGCAAACATACAGTCAACAATACAGTAGAAGAAAGAAAACAAAAAGTCAATAAACAGTGAGTGCAAATGAGGTAGGATAAGGGAATTAAGGCAATAAATAGGCCATGGTGGTGAAGCTAATTACAATATAGCAATTAAATAAACTGGATGGTAGATGTGAGAAATGAATGTGCAAGTAGAGATACTGGGGTGCAAAGGAGCAAGATAAATAATAAAACAGTATGGGGAGGGGTAGTTGGATGGGGCTGTTTACAGATTGGCTATGCTACATAGGTGCAGTGATTGTGAGCTGCTCAAACAGCTGGTGCTATAAGCTAGGTGAGAGATATAAGTCTCAGCTTCAGGATTTTTGCAGTTCGTTCCAGTCATTGGCAGCAGAGAAACTGAAAGGAAAGGCGGCAAAAGGATGAACTGGCTTTGGGGAAGACAGTGAGATATACCTGCTGGACGGTGCTACGAGTGGGTGCTGCTATGGTGACAGTGAGCTGAGATAAGCGGGGCTTTACCTAGCAGAGACTTTAGATGGCCTGGAGCCAGTGGGTTTGGGGACGAGAGTGAAGCGAGGCGCAGCCAACGAGAGCGTACAGGTCGCAGTGGTGGGTAGTATATGGGGCTTGGTGACCAAACGGATGGCACTGTGATAGACTGCATCAATTTGTTGAGTAGAGATGTTTTGGAGGCTATTTAATAATGACATCGCCGAAGTAGAGGATTCGGTAGGATGGTCAGTTTTACGAGGTATGTTTGGCAGCATGAGTGAAGGATGCTTTGTTGCGCGAAATAGGAAGCCAATTCTAGATTATATTTTGGATTGGAGATGCTTATGTGAGTCTGGAAGGAAGTTTTACAGTCTAACCAGCACACTAGATATTGTAGCTATCCACTATATTTTAAGTCAAGCCGTCCAGAGTAGTGAGCTGGACGGGCGGGCAGGTGTGGGCAGTGATTGTTGAAGAAGATGCATTTACTTTACTTGCATTAAGAGCAGTTGAGGCCACGGAAGGAGAGTATTGAGCTCGGTCTGGAGGTTTAGTTAACACAGTGTTCCAACGAAGGGCCAGTAGTAATATAGAATGTTCATCCTGCGTAGAAGGTGGATCAGCCGAGATACCAGCAGCAAGAGCGACATCATTGATGTATACAGAGAAAAAGAGTCGGTCCCGAAAATTGAACCTGTGGCAACCCCAGTAGAGACTGCCAGATCCGGACAACAGCGCCTCCATTGACACATCTGAACTCTATCCAGAGAAGTTAGTTGGTAAACCGCGAGGCAATAATTGATGAAACCAGGCTGTTGAGTCTGCCAATAAGATGTGGTATTGACAGAGTTCGACCTTGCCAGTCGATGAATATGGCCTCACAGTAATGTCTCTTATCGATGGCGGTTATGATATAATTTAGGACCTTGAGCGTGGGGAGGTGCACTCCATGACCAGCTCTGAACAGATTGCATAGCGGGAGAAGAGGTGAGATTCGAAATGATCCGTAATACGTTGTTTACGTGGCTTTCGAAGACCTTAAAAAGGCAGGGTAGGATAGATATAGGTCTGTAGCAGTTTGGGTCTAGAGTGTCTCCCCCTTTGAAAAGGGGGATGACCGCTGCAGCTTTCTAATCTTTGGGAATCTCAGACAATACGAAKGAGAGGTTGAACAGGCTAGTGATAGGGGTTGCAACAATTTCGGGAGATKATTTTAGAAAGAGAGGGTCCAGATTGTCTAGCCCGGCTGATTTGTAAGGGTCCAGCTATRTGGATTTGGGTGAAGGAGAAATTGGYGAGGCTTGGGCAAGTAGCTGTGGGGAGTGCAGAGCTGTTGCCGGGGTAGGGGTAGCCAGGTGGAAAGCATGGCCAGCCGTAGAAAAATGRTTATTGAAATTCTCAATTATAGTGGATTATTCGGTGGTGACAGTGTTTCCTAGCCTCAGTGCAGTGGGCAGCTKTTCTCCATTGACTTCACAGTGTCCCAAAACTTTTTTGAGTTTGTGCTACAGGATGCAAATTTCTGCTTGAAAAAGTTAGCCTTAGCTTTCCTAACTGCCTGTGTATATTGGTTCCTAACATCCCTGAAAAGTTGCATATAACGGGGGCTATTCAATGCTAATGCAGAACGCCACAGGATGTTTTTGTYCTGGTCAAGGGCAGTCAGGTCTGGAGATAACCTTGGGTTATATCTGTTCCTGGATCTACAATTTTTGAAAGGGGCATGCATATTTAAGATGGTGAGGAAGGCACTTTTAAAGAATGACCAGAATGACCTCTTCTGACGGGATGAGGTCTATATCCTTCCAGGATACCCGGGCCAGGTGGATTAGAAAGGCCTGCTCGCTGAAGTGTTTTATGGAGCGTTTGACAGTGATGAGGGGTGGTCGTTTGACCACGGACCGATTACGGATGCAGGCAATGAGGCAGTGATCGCTGAGATCTTGGTTGAAAACAGTAGAGGTATATTTGGAGGGCAAGTTGGTTAGGATGATATCTGTGAGYGTGCCCYTGTGTACAGATTTGGGGTTGTACCTGGTGGGTTCATTGATAATTTGTGTGAGATTGAGGGCATCAAGCTTAAGCATGTCCCAGTTTAGGTCACCTAGCAGCACGAGCTCTGAAGATAGATGGGGGGTAATCAGTT